>NW_017306547.1:323011-328193 GCF_000935625.1 Nanorana parkeri
TATATATATAGATATATATATATATACACACACACACACACATATAAAAATATACTGTACATATATGTTCAAGAGCTAGCTGGCAATAAAGATTTCATATATTTTTGGAATAGAGATTACAGTGATAAATACCTATTTATTTAGCGAACACCACAGAGTACATTCACAGTTCCTTGCTTAGCAAGCCAATCATTTATCTATATTTTATTTCAATTAATTTTGCAAATAAATGTTGGTGTGTATATGGTGTACCTTACAGGAACAGAGGGAACAAAGGGGAAGTTGTTTGGATGTCCAACATACACAGCACATTAGCACCATATGCACTGAACATCAGTGTATTATTGGTTATATAGTACCAGCTTTATTGTTTATAAGCATACCCTAGTGGCTTCTCCATACTAATTTTTATTTTATTCTAGTAAATCTACTTTACCAACTTACCTTAAGAACAGAATAATCATACATTGGTCTGGCAATGAAACAGTTATCTCTGTATGCATTTCTATGTAAAGAAGAAATTAAGGAACTTAAAAAACTTACCCCTGCATTGCAAGGGTCAGGTGCTCATTTTTTCTAGGGGACTCTATACAAGCAAATATACTCATCCTTCCACAGGGCTGCTAAACCTTGTCCCTGCAGCCTCTTCTTCCCAGTGGTTTAAGTATCACTGACATCATCACATCTAATGTAGGTCCATAGACTTGTATTAAATATGAGGATAACGGGGAACATTTCACAGCTTGTGCAGAGGAGGAAAGAGGTGAGTCATGACCACTGTGGGACCAAGGGTCATGTGAGTATATCTGCTTTATTTGAGTCCTGTAGACAAAACAAGCACTTAACACGTGCAGCTGGGGTAGCCCTACTGTAAGGGAAAGTTGTTTTAAATTGCCAGAGTTGTTCTTTAGTTTTCTAATTGCTATGCTTCCATCCTGCATTTATTTGCTAATTATCATTCCTCAATGAACAAACAGTTATTTGAAAGTAGAGTATCAACACTATATGGTTTCAATAATTTATTATCTATTATCCAAATGTGGTATGTTTTAGCCCTATTATATATCAACTAAGCTCTTTAGGGCCATTGCACTGCAATTCAATATTTTAAAGAGAAAATATTTTAGAAAGCATTTCTTAGTGCAGAACAAATTCTTTTCAATCAAGCAGTCTGCATGAAATTAAATGTTAAGCTTAGTGACTAAAACACATCTGTGCATTGAGCTATTTCTTGGTAACTTGTAGAAAATTCAAGGCATAAGTTCAGTAACCTGTAAAGTGTGTGGCTCAAGTAATTACAGCACGTCAAGCTTAATGACTTCAGTAAAATAACATTTGAAGTGTAATACAAGTAATATCAAAATGCACTCACTTGTATCTAGATACTTTATTACAATTATAATTTGGAATTTATTTATTTTATCATTCTTGTATTATTAAAATCAAGGTTATGATATAAAACATAAAGCAACATGTTAAAATGGGAATAGCAGGTATTGTTATGTGCTAAAAAAAAATACTATATTTATTATTCTGTATACTGATGCTTTGAAGACATCCTCTGTGCAGTATTTTTATTATTTTAGCAAGGTTTAATGTCAGCTTGACATAAGAGGTAGTAAATATGGAAATATAGCTTGATTTACATAAAAGAGCAATGAAACTTATAGATTTTTTGGGCCTCAAAAAATTTACACCTCATATCATCTTTACTGTATTCACATCATTATTTTTATTAAAAAGTATACAGTATTTTTGTTAGTACCACACTATTATCAGTATACATTAGTGTTATGGTTTATCCTCAGTGAATACTTGTTGCCTTAATCACAAGAGGCTATACAAAGAGTGAGACATCTTATGTTCAAATGTGAAAAATGTTGTAACTAAAAGACCAAAACCATGATCACCAACAGTCTACAGAATAGAAGCTGTTTTTATGTGTTTTTACTGATTAAAATATATTCAATTTAAAAATTGTTATGATGCTTCTGATCTTGATATTGTGATGGTTGCACTCTGCTAAAGGGAATATTTATTCCCGCAGCCAAAATTGCAAGTTCTTCGTTCCCAATAACCTTGTGAGTGAGGTGTCTCATTTGCTGATGCCTTGGTGTTATAAAGGAAATAAACTTGTCTGCAAAAAGGAACTGTCTTTGTTACTACATAGCAATCAGGTCATTGCTTTAAGCCCAACTCCATTTTTTGCAGCCATCCCAGTCCTCTCCTGTTCCCTCCCCCCTTGGAATCCTTCTGCGCGGTCATTTAAAAAAAAATTCAGCTTCTTAAAGCTGAACTGTAGGCAAATATAAAAAAGACAAATTAATGCAGCTCTGAAATCATAAATACATATTTTTTTTTTATGCAAGCAGTGGAAGTCCCTGAATTTGATCTCGAATCAACCTCTTACAGTCCCTGTATAATACAGCGGCAAAGGAACAAATTGCACCAGGATCAAATAAATTCATATACTCACAAGAAGCTTGCAGATAGGAATAGAAAGCAGAGCAGAGTGACCGAGAGATAAGCTCATCACTGCTCTGCTTCTTATACCACTGCCCAGTTACACTCTGTTGTTGGTCCAGGACGACCTGGGCTCAAAGGAAATGGATTGAATGATGCTGGCCAATAGCCTGAGGACATCTAGGAGTAATGAAAATTCACTGTGTTGGAAACCTTAGGATTGAAGGTGAATATTGCAGCAAAACCTTATTTAATTATTGTATCTTTAAATTGGATATTAATTTTTATCTTGCTATTTTTGGCTGGAGTCCTGCTTTAAATTCAAGTGTCTTCTAGTCATTCATGTGATGAATGACCAGCCTGGGCATCATGTTAATGCTCCCCCAGTGGGTGTGTCATTGATACCCTGGGGCTCACAGGAAGTGACTGAATGATGCTGAGTATAATTCTACCTGGGAAAAGAGGGCCAACCAGTGTCAACATGGAGCAGGCTGCCAAATGTGGAGATGGGCTTTAATCGGATTGGTTGCCTTGGAGAAAACTAGTTATTATTTCAGACATTGATATGCATAGAACAATTTTAAAAAACTGTAATATGTACATGCAGCCACCCCTGAGTGTGGTTATACCTTTTGTTCTCTCTGTTTATTTTTTAGTATATTGATATCATTGTCCCACCATCTTGATGTTCATAGAATCCATTTAGCTTACAATTTTCACTTTTTTATAGCAATGTTAAAAATAAAACAAACAATATGAGTGTGTTCTATCAGCAAAAATTACTTTTTTGTACCTAAAACTCATTGGCACTGTAAGCAAACTCTGTCTTTGTCTGTCTATAGTACTTAAGCCTAATTTATTAGAAAACACTATGCAGCCTGATTATAAGACTTTGAAATCAATTTTTCTATTTTTATGGGGAATAAGATGAGGACAGTTGTGTGCATTTTAAAGCTTTTCTGTGCAATTTATCCCCACATGTATGCTGTATTTAGACAAAGTTTAAAATATTCCAACTAAACCTATATTGTTATTTATTAACACACACTACAGAGTCTATTGATCAAAGCTAGAAATTGGTCTTGCTGGTCTGGTCAATTTATGTTGTATTTTTGACAAGGGTGCACTTCCTGTCCAGCCTATTTGTAAATACCTTTTAGGTGTTTTTATAACATCAAAAAAGACACAAATGATGATGCACAGCCTAAGGTTTATTTTGATGGAAAGCAGTTGAATAGGGAAATCTAATAGACATTTTTTTATTTTTGCTACTTTTTCCCCCAGTTTTTGTATTGTTTACTTTAACCTGCCTACTGTTTATTTTCACTACAATTTAGCATCACAACTTGTCAAGTCAAATATTTTTAGTTAGAAAAAAACTAGGTGTTTGGAGGTAAAATATGAACATTTGTTAATAGGCACCCATGAGTTAATTTTTTTAAAAACAAAGCAAGATTGCACATGCAAAAAAGTTTAAATCTGGACAAGCCACATAAACATTTCTTAGTTCTGCTGTGAAAATGGCAAATAGATAAAGCATATCTTAGATAAGCATTTTAAAAGCTTTTGTTGCATGGGGGTTTTATATTGAATCAAATTCAAAGTAAAGTAATTTGTGCTGTTCTTTGCATTCTTTGCATCCAAAAAAATGGAAATTCTAAGCTCTTACCAGTCATTGAAACAGACCTTTAGCAAAACAATGTTGATCTTAGAGTTAAATAGCATGTATTAACCCCAAAATATAAACAATAATATGTATGATTAATCCTAAATGCCTAACCATGCAAATGTTTATGACTGTCTTTCTAGATAGGAGTAGTTCCATGCCAAAATCATAGAGGATCCTACACCTTTATTTTGTTTTTAGTTTTTTTGTGGATTCCATTGCAATTACAACAATAACTTTACACATATGATAAATATGCTATTTTTCACTGCATTAAATATCATACAGTTTTTCATTTAATATTTATTAATCAGTAAAGGTCCACCATTACTCCTAGTTTTTAGTTTTTGTTTTTTTTTTTAAATCTTGCCCTAAGTACAGTTTTAACAGGAGATATTTAACTATTTTGGTGGCATCACATGCAATTACTGTTTGCAGCAGAATGATTTAGGTTTGCAGCAGAAAGGTTTAGTGTTGAAGTGAAAAATAAGCACTTCCATGCACCACATGTTTTTATTGGGTTTTCAAAATATGTTAAAAAATGTCTTTGCAACCAAACCACCAATTTATTTTCTAGAATAAACACTTCACTGTGCTTCTGAAATATTCTGTTAGCTAAATTGAAGAAAACAGATGTGGTGGTCCATTGGTACAGGCAAGAATATGTATAGTCCTGACCATTCATTTTTCTTTTTTGGAGAACATATTGAAGAAATGTCTATCTTTGTCCACCCTAATGTTTACAGGGTGAGCTGTTTTAAAAAAAATTTACACAGTTGAACCCACTAGCTGCTCCTTCTTGAACAACAGTTAATCATTATTTGGGTAAATAAGCATCAACATATTAATCTCTTTTCTATGACAGAGGCTCTTAAGCTTGCTAAAAATCCCATGGCAAATGGTACTACATCTCATTTCTATTCATTATTTTCTTGACACCTGCTTTGGCTGGTAAGTCAGTATCAAAACACTCTGAACACCAATGCAAAATGAAACCCAGGATGTAATTCGGGCACCTTCTTCATATTAATATAAGTTTCATACATATATATT
>NW_017306547.1:328296-349611 GCF_000935625.1 Nanorana parkeri
ATATATATATATTCCTCACACACTAAAGCAGAAGTATAATTTGCTGTTCCCACCAATAGGAGGTTGGAGTGATAACTCCAAAGTCTGATCCTTGTGTTTATTTAGGTTATGCAGTTATTTTCAGCAATTGCAACACTGTAGTAGGAGTGAATTTGCAAAAAGCATGAAGATGTTTCCAATGCACACAATCAGTACACATATCAAATACTGGACAGAATTTTAAATATGCCCTTGCATGTTGCATTGATGAATGCAGGGAGACTTATACATACAGTATGGTACTATTCATACCATATTTTTGTTGGAGTTAATATACTGGTTTCGGCCAGTGATCTACACACCAGGACCCGCCCTTATTTTATGAAGGCATGACCAATAAACATACTCTAGGGAAAAAAATTGTTTCACTGTCATGCCCTACTTCTCCTCTTAAGCTGTCAGTGATGATGGCTGGATTGGATTCAGCCACTTCCTTTACCAACTTAATTAATAGCGCTACATTTCTAACCAGTGTCTTTAATATCATTTTACTGTGACTGAGCTCTGGAAAGATTTTATGTATAAGAACCCAGGAAATCACCTTAATGAGTTAAAAATTAAGTGCTGAAGTATAATAAAAAAATGCAATGGGAGTTCTTCTTTAATTGAATTCCCTTAGCTATCATTGTATGTAATTTTGAGTGGAACAAACTAAGTCCCCTTGATCATTTGCATGCATGACACAAGATAAAAAGTGTTACATTACTTGGAGTTATTATGGAATTTTCTTTAAAACTGTTCTATTGATTGAATAAAAATGTAATGGAAGGGATTCGACTTACTTGTAGAATGTGTGTAATCCATCTTTAGTAAATGTTTGCTTTCAATACGGTTTTATCGACTAGACATAAATAAGTATACAGCTCGAAAATTGCATACTTTCCTACCAGCATGACAATTTTTCATGGAATACATTTCCATTCTGTTCCAGCTATAATAAGCTGTGCATATTAGAACAACATCTGAACTTGTAACCTATATATGAAATCTCTCCATAACCAATAATATAATTTATGTGCTGTACAAAGATGTGCATTTTTGGTATTGCATGAAGGTGGCTATATATTTAATATGTTCTAAATGCACACTTAAAAGGACAAGGAAATTAAACATATTCAAATGACAGTGTCAGTCCACTTAATGCATCAGTTTATTTATTATTATTTATTTCTTTATCTATTTTTTGAGCTGCATAGATGAACTTGCACTGTAAAAATACATTTCATGCACTTCTGCTTTAATTATCCTAATTATGCAAAGCAACTATATTGCTATATACTGAGCAATAAAAAGGGAGAATATTTGTGAAGTCCAGTTAACATGCAGACTTACATCCTTTGCTTTCATTTATTTCAATGAAAATATAAAGGCTTTTTGGTCAAATGTATTATCTTTTCTAATGATTGATATCCTTTTTTTCATTATTTGCACAAATATTCTACAACACACAAAACACATTTAATACATGTCTGTACTGTTCACTGTTTGTAATTCTCTAATAAGAAGACCCAACATTAAAGAAAAATTATGGGGTGAGTGAGATGCAATCATTCCCATAATTTAAGGTAACCTGTGACACTGCAGCTGTCACAGGTCAGCTCTATTGATCGGGAACTGAACAAACATATTCTGCCGATTGCTGAGTTCCCAATCATCTCCCTGCAGAGAGCAGGGACTGTCAGTCACGCCTCCCCGCAGGGATTCCCCTGCTCCTTTCTCTGTTTCTCCAGCACTGAGGCAGAACCAGCTGTCAATCAGCCAGGGGGATGGATCTCAACAGTATTCGTCCCAGCTGCAGCACTGCTCTGTGCTCTCAGTATATAGCGGGCAATAACAAGCTATATACTGAGTTTTGAGTCACCGAAGGACATTAGTACATGTCCTCCTGTGACCCTGAAGAGAAATATGGCCAAAAAATATTAGGCCATAGTTCTCTTTTAAATCCAGACAGGAGAAAGAAGAGAGTGGGTCATTGCTCTGACTCATTTCGATGTGGGTGCAACCTTATACCTTGCACATTTATTTACAATGTAGAATAATCACATCATATTGGATAAAAACAGCTTCCTGAAACCTATTTGAAAATACACTGTAGTCACATAATCTTTCCAAGTGGTTAAAAGGAAATATGTATATGTAATATTTAGTATATACATGAATAAAAAAAAAAAAAAAAGTTTTAAAAAAATGTATATTTTGTAGTCCTAAAAAAATTAACATTTAATAGATAAAATATCAATATGCTTCCCCTAAAACGAGAAAACTGGGATACAGCAGCAAATGGATATCATTTTTTCAAGCACAGTTAGAAAATTAAGCTTATATTGCATTTACTCAGTTGGTCTTTCATTTAAAAAAAATACTGTATGTTTATTGATAGCTGAGTGTGTATTAGAAAGGGAAAAAAATGTTATTTTTATTTCTGCTGTTTAATGATGATGCCATATAAATTATCACTGCCACTCTCTATACTGGTAAAGTGCTTAAAAATATAATATAAAGTACAAATCACCTAAAGGGGTATGTAACAGCCTAAAAAAAAATGCATTAGATATTCTAACAATTTTATGTTTAGGTTTCAATAATTGAACCTTTTTGTTTGCTGTTTGAATACAACTACTTAGGGTAGAAGTTCTATTAGTCTGATGTAAAAAGCAATATTTCACTACAGTAGAACTATCGGTAATATATAAAATGACAAGTATGCTGCAGCATGTCACTAGCATTTACACTAGAGTCTTTGTGTTTCTGAGTCCCCCTACCAAAGGTTTATTGCCTGTTGATTATTTGTAGCAAATCTTTTATTTTTCCACTTTCTTTAACAAAATTACTAACTTAAGTTTGAAATTTTGGAAGGTTGGAATTGCCCCATTAAACATGAAAGACTACAGCTTACCTGATTCATAAAATGTATCACTGATTTTATATATATATATATATATATTACACACATATACACACACACAAGGTGTGATAAAAAAATGCGGTGAATGCTGCTGCTGAGTGCCATCCACTATGAAAAGTGGTGCATCGAACCGTAGTAACTGTGTGTCAAGTTTCAACTTGTTTGGTGCAATCAGTCCGTTGTAAGCTACGGTTGAAAGAAGGTGCGTTTTAAAGTGTGCTGTAAATCATGGCTCACGAACAACTCATTAATATGACATTTTGTTTCAAACTGCAAAAAAGTGCTAAAGAAACACACAAAATGTTAAAATTAGTTTACGGTGATGATGCTGTGACCACGAAGATAGTTTACATGGGGTTCAAGTGATTTTGTATTTTTGCTTTATGGGATCAGGAAGGATTTTTTTTCCCCTGCTGGAGCAAATTAAGCCATGTGTTAAGGGTTTTTTTTGCCTTTCTCAGGATCAACAGTGGGTAATTGGGGGCATAGCGTTCTGTTTAGGCTTTTTTTTTCATTTCTCTATGGTTGAACTCGATGGACGTGTGTCTTTTTTCAACCTGACTAACTATGTAACTATGAATGGCATTCGGGATCTGAATTTCTGAATTGCATTTGGAAATTCAGATCCCGAATGCCATTTGGGTTTAGGAGGCTCAGCTAGTATCGTATATACTGTATATGGCTCCCAAGTTGCCATAATGAAAAATTGTTTTCCGACCCATTTGGATGCAATAAACCGAAAAAACACATCTGATTAACCAGAAAAGTCACATGTCCGATTCAGTTTAGTTTCTGAATGAAATTCAGAAAGCGAAATTCGGATTCGGACACATTCGAATGCATTGGGATGTGGAAATTTGGATGTGTCCGAATTTCAGAAAATTTGTCCGAATTTTTATTTGGAACTAAATGAATCACACATGTCTAATCAGGACGTCCTTCAACATCAAAAACCCAAGGAACACGACCTCTTATCCAGTACCAAGGAACATAATGGGCAAATCTGAATATTATAAGGGATTTTTAGAGCATTTAAGAAACAATGTGCATGAAAACGGCCTCAGAAATTGTGAAATGGTCTCATCCAACACCCAAGCTCAGATACACTATACCCCTTTTTCCACTCCCTCCAGTGGTTTTACTTGTAATTCACATCTTTAAAATAACAGTTGGGACTTGCTGGGTAAATACAGCACCAGGCTCTAGCCACTGCTGTCATAACTGGACCATTCGATCAGTGTTTGAAAACACTGCTTAGTAGTGTAAGTCAGTTACACAAAGTAAAAATAATTAATTTGTCTGCAGATCAAAGGTGTGACCTTTTATCTGCCTATGATGTCATTTAAAACATCCTTACAAATTTTTCAAATCATCTAAAGGGTTATTCACAAAGGATCCAGCTGTAGCTCCGGCTGATCCTTCGGCTCTCTTCGGCCACCGGAGCCCTTCGGTTCAGCCCATACAGCAGTCGAAGGTGGCCGACTGAGCCAAAGTAACAGGTGAAGTGGGGCAAATGGCCTGCCGAAGGTGCCAGCCAATAGGAAACAGTCTGCCCACTTGTTTTTTTTATTATTATTACTTTATTTTTAAAAATATTTTTATTGTTTTACTTTTACTATTTGTTTAAATTTTTTTTTAAATGTCAACTTTTTTAAACTCCTTGGAGGTACCAAGCAGAATAGCTGAGCCGATTCAAGAACATTTATGTTATTTATTTGATAAGTACCTGTGCTTTGCATTGAACAGTGCAGAACACAAAAAAAGTACAAAACCAGTGTTATCCTGTACCAGTGCCATCCAGAGCCAGTGCCATCCTGTAACAGTGCCAGCCAGTAACAGTGCCAGCTAAAACATGCGTCTTCCAGTGCAATTGCCAGCCAGTAGCAAAGATTTTCATGATGTATTCACAAAAACGTGTAGGTGCATCACAATTTGCATTACATTTTAAAAAAAGGCAAAAAATCACTTGTGTGGAGTAAAATATTTATCGCCACTTGTCAAAACAGGAACATTTATCCATTACAGTCAAATATGAGCATTAATGCTTTTTACTTTAAATTAATACATTTTTCAACATAAAGATAATAGGTGATTCAGTACAACTGATAAGGATGGGATGCAAAGTTCAAATATGTGCTATTCAGGCAAGAATTTGCGCTTGTAGCTGTGGCATTTGTGGACATTCTCAAGGCAATCTTGTTTGATGCTTGAGCAGTAGTCTGCCATCATATTTTTGTCCCATCGCCCTTGATAGCGCTGTTCCATCATCATGAGGTCTTGATGGAAGCGCTCTCCACGTTCATCACTAACAGCCCCAAGGTTCTAGGGGAATTGATCAAGGTGACTATTTAGAAAATGGAGCTTGACACTCATGTTGCACCCAAGATCGCGAAAAGCCAACAGCATTTTAGTAACGAGAACCTCATTTTTATCTGCCTTTTTGTTACCCAGAAAGTTTTGTATAGTACAACTGCTAAAAAAGACAGCCATGCTTCCTTCTCCTTGTCATTCATCTTCCTGACAAATTCCTCATCATATACAAGGGCACGAATTTGAGGACCATCAAACAATCTGTGTTGATCTTCTTGACAAAGTAGGAAAAGCAGATACATTTTAGTGGGTGTGTATTAAACAGAGGAAGTAAGAGAGCAAGATTTCACACCCCAAATAGGAATTGTTAACTGTGTTGAATATTTTCCACCTTAGGGTATGCTAGTACCGAAAAGGGGAGGGGCTTTTAAGAAATACTATAAACTCTCTTGATATAAAAAAATATAGAAATATTTATTAACATCACATGATTATATAAAGGTAATTTTCTTTAAAAAACATATCATTAGAAAAACATAATTATTCCACATGCAATTATTGGTGTCATATCAGTTCCATAGCATAATTACTGTTTTTTTTAAAACAGTGGATAACTCATTCGGAGAGCCCCAACATGTTTCGCCCTACTGGGCTTCTTCAGGGGGAAGTATTTATCCTAAATGAGAAGGAACCCCGGTAAAGTAACTCAGAGACTGCATTTTGTATAAAGGACAGACATGCATATGTATATCTAAGTTGTTATATCCATAGATATTTGCAAACTTACATAGATGAATCCACATAGATTATCATACGACACCACTATGTGAAGAAAAGAAGGAACCAACCATATCAAATATAATCTTCCTGCTTCAGACGGACGCAGTCATGCATGGGAGTCATGTCAGGAGGGCAAATCACAGCACCAGGAAGCGAAGGCAGCAAGAAGAGGGGATTGGCTGTGAAAAAACACAACTAAAAGATGTATATAAAAGTAAATATAAGTAAGTAGAGTTAATAACTAATTGTTAAACTTATTTTACTAATTATTAAACTCAATTAGGTATTAAACTAGTGTGTGAATGGTAGATATAGTGTAAGAAGTGACAATTAATGAAATAACAAAATATGTATGCGTAACAAAGTAAACATATATATTGTAATCTCAAAAGTTACATGAAAAGCCATGATCACAAAAGTGCAAGTCCTGAAGTGCCACATATTACTGAGTGAATGTGTATTAGAGTGCCATGATAGAAAATCCCAGAAATTAAATAATGGGTCAAGTAAATACCGCATAGCAAACCTCTGATGCATTCCTCACGAGTACCACATAGAAACTGACCACTGTTGCTGCCATTTATATGCTCGCCATGAGTTGAGTTAAGCAAATTAGATCAAATTGATTAAGTAAGTAAATTGAAAGCCTCATGTGTTTGTGATTAAATTGGCCCAGCTCATGTTGTAGCCAAGTTAACATCAGTGAAGAGATAAATATAGGTGATAAATCATGATATGTTGTGATGTTAATAATTAATATAAATTAGGCGATGAAAATTATAAACAAAAAATAAGTGATAAATACAATTCAGTAAGTGTATGAACACTGTATTATAAGATAATAAATTATGATAATAGAGTGTGGGTGAATTATAGGTGTTAAGAATAATTATGTAAAAAAATATGAAACAAATGTAAAAAAATGAATATAAATAATATTCTGAGTGGCAAGGACATCTATAAAAAGTGTATAACAAAAGAAAATACAAAAATATGTGCATAAGGTAAACATATAGAATCTCAAAAGTTGCATAAAAAGTCATGATCAAAAAAGTGCAATGTTAAGGTGCTAGATATTACTTGGTGGATGTGTGTTAAAGTAGGAAAAGCATCAACTATTTGTTCAAACATTCACTATCAGTACTTAATACCTTCATGAGTTGTTCCATCAAAAAAATCAACTAAGGGGGCGTGGCCAACTGGCGTACGAGATGGCGGCTTAAACCCAAAGCTCCGTGCACCTACAGGCCTGGGCTGACAGATAGAGCGACGAGCGGGAGACATACCGGCTCCCACAGCTAATAACGGAACCCAGACTCACCTCCGGTATGACCCGCAAACGCAAGAGCGGCTCCAAACCCCGCAAGGTCACGGATTTCTTCCGGCGGCCCCAGTCGCGGGCCGCGCAAGATGGCGGCGGCGAGGGGGCTTCTCCAGCGATGCCTTTCTCCACATCTCCGTCTCAGGGCTCTGAGAGGTCGGAGCAATCCTCACAATTATCCCTGAGGGGTTTCGAAGGAGAACACCCCGTGGCGCCCTCCTCCGGCGATACAGAGGCCACCTGCATCTCAAGCCGTGCGGAGCCCTGCAAAATCAAGGCCCCAGCTTTCAGGCCTAGTGGAGGAGGTAAGCCCATCACTCACGCTGGACGACACAAGGGAACTATATTGAAAACTACCCCACAGCTGACCGGCCCCTCTCTGATACTACCCTCAAGGACATGCTGGTGTCTCTTAGATGCTCGCTTAACGCTGATATGCAAGCTCTTGTGCACCAGTTCTCATCTGACCTTCAGGAGGTGGGGTAGAGGGTCACCCATATTGAAGAAAAGATGGGAGACTTCGCTGACACTTTTAATGAATTGGTGGATGTCCATAACGACAGGGAGGACGACATCACATGACTGCAAGCCAAAGTGGCGGACCTAGAAGACAGGTCACGCCGCAACAACATAAAAATCAGAGGCATTCCTGAATCTGTCCGCCCTGATGACCTATCCTCATTTGTGCAAGAATTCATTAAGGTGATCCTGCCAGATGTCTCCATGCCTGACCTAACTATTGACAGAATCCACCGCCTACCCAAACCACCACACCTGCCAGAGGGGGTGCACAGGGATACCTTGCTCCATATCCACTTCTTCCATGTGCGGGAAAGGCTGCTAAAGGCGCTGAGACACCCTGCCGACCTCCCCGACACATACACGAAGATCCAAGTATTTCCTGACCTCTCCCAATTCACTCTCCAACTTAGAAGAAAATTGGTGCCGGTCACAAAGGCCCTAAGAGATAACAAGATTTTATACCGCTGGGGATTTCCGACCAAGCTCATGATAACTAAAGAAAATGAGCTCTACACGATCACCAATCTGGAACAGGGCCTAGCTTTATTGAACCAGTGATCCCCCCCGGCGGAAGTGTATCGCCCACTGCCCCGCACCAAAATGGCCTCTGATTGGCAGGTGGTATCACGCAAACGGGGTCCTAGACCAAAGGACTGATATCTGCTATCTGAGCCGTTCTGATCTCAACTATGCCCACATGGCCTAGTGGGCCACTTTGGTGGTAACACCCCGGTGAGTGTTCAGTTGTGACAACTGCTTCCCTTATCCGCTAGAGAATTGTTTTTTATCTGATTTGTTCCGTTTTGACATTTTTATGTTTGCTTTCTTCCAGTCTTTGCTTTCTTTTCTTTCTTTACCACACCATGGGAGGAGACACCCTACACCACGACGAGAGTGCCCAACCCGCCTCATGTATTTCGCCTGGAACCCCGTTTGCATAGAAGAGACCACCTCTCCACCACGGACTGCAGCCCTGACGTGGCACCGTGAGTACTCTGGACACACCCACACAAGCTATCCCTGCCCTTTCCATGGCAGTCCAAATCCTATCCATTAATGCCAAAGGCCTGAACCATCCAGCTAAACGCCGCTCACTGTGGTTGGAAGCCATTAGGCACCGAGCGGATGTGGTGTGCGTCCAGGAGTCACACTTTTGCAGCTCGGCTCCACCCTTGTGCTCCCACAGGAGCTTCCCGACCATCATTGCGGCAAATGCCCCTTCCAAAACTAAGGGAGTCCTTGTAGCAATAAGAGACACGGTGTCCTACTCCCAACTTGAGGCGCACACTGACCCCATGGGCCACTTCATCATTCTGGTTTGCTCCATCAACTCTAGGTTGTATACCATTGTCAACCTGTATGCTCCCAACTCTCACCAGACGCGTTTTGTTGATAGATTGCTTAAAAAATCTCGGAAGACCCAAAGGGGGGAGCTGATTGTCTGTGGTGACTTTAACCTGACACCTGATAGAGCAATGGATTCCACTTTTTGGCCACGAAGGAAATTACCGTCCCTCCAACCCACTATTAACAACAACGGCCTGTTTGACGTCTGGAGATGCCAGCATGCCAGTGAACGGGACTTTACATTCTTCTCCCCTCCACACAACTCGTATTCCAGGCTAGACCTATTCCTGGTGGATCGATCACTGTTGCCTTGGATACAAAGAACTCTTATTCATGATATCACCTGGTCTGACCATGCCCCAGTTTCGATGGTGATATCATCTAGCAACCCGACCTTCAACTCATTTGTTTGGCGTAACAATGTTTTCCTTTTACAGCAGGCTGATACGGTGAAAGCCATTACTGCTAGCTTAAGGGAGTTCTTTGATCTTAATGCAACTTCGGTGAAAGACCCTTTTACGTTGTGGAACGCCCATAAGGCGTACAGAAGAGGCCTACTGATCCAGCAAGGCTCTAGGTTCAAGAGGAGGAGGTCGTGGGCTCTAGACCAGCTCATTTCTGAAATTAGCAAACTCGAAGCTAACAATAAACAGCAACCCTGTCCCAACCGCTCCTCAACTCTATCCCAACTTCGGCTAGACCTTAGGAAGCTTCTCATGGAACAGCAATGTAGGCAAACCATGAACATTAGATCCAACTTTTACGTCAGTGGTAGCAAAGCCAGCAAACTTCTGGCGGCTCGCCTAAAAGCCAAAAACAGACTTGCACGAGAATTCCCTACCTGCCCCGCTACTCTGATATCCACAAATTGTACAACCCCCAAGACATAGCTGAAGCCTTTAGTACCTACTATAAAACCCTCTACAACCTACAGGATGACGGTCAGACCCACCAGCCCACGACACCTGAAATAGAGGAGTTCCTAAGGCCACTTCAATTACCCTTCCTGACGCCCTCCCAATTAGACAAGATAAATCCCCATTCTAATGAATACTACAAGCTGTTTACCTCGATCCTCAGTCCTTACCTCCTCCAGGTCTATGAAGCCGCGGCGACCTCTGCCTCTTTTCCTGCCGAAATGTTAAGAGCCCTGATTGTCACAATCCCTAAGCCAGGGAAGACTCCAGACCAACCTCAAAATTTTAGGCCAATCTCCCTCCTAAATTCGGATGTTAAAATCTATGCCAAATTGATAGCCCACCGGCTCAATGACATAATGCCCACCCTCCTCCACCTAGATCAAAAGGGATTTACGTCAGGCCGAGAAGCCCCGGATGCTACTAGAAGGGTTATTGGCCTTCTGGCCCGGGTTGAGCGCTCTCGGACGCCTTCTCTGTTCCTAGCTTTGGATGCAGAGAAGGCGTTCGACAGGGTCAACTGGTCCTATCTCCGGGTTGTTCTCCTTTAGTTTGGGTTCGATAAGCGTATTTCTGCTATGATTATGGCATTATACTCGGGCCCCTCCGCGCAGGTATTCACTTCGGGGGGGCTGTCCTTGCCATTCACCATCACTAATGGTACTAGACAGGGCTGCCCTCTATCCCCCCTGATCTTTAACCTGTTAATTGAGCCCCTGGCGGAGACCCTGAGGGCCGATCACGAGGTACAGGGAGTGAGTATCTGCCCTAACCTCTATCCACAGAAGATTACGCTATTCGCAGACGACGTTCTCCTAACCCTTACGGCCCTGGAGTCTTCCCTGCAGAGGGCGATGCAGATACTGTCTCCCTTTAGTAGAGTGTCACACTACAAACTTAATGTTGGCAAATGTAACGCTATGGGTATTAATCTGGGTCTTCCTTCTCGCAGTGAACTACAGGCTGACTACCCCTTTACGTGGACGTCCAGTAGCATCCCCTATTTGGGAACCAACATATCGGATACGACGAACCGACTCTTCCAATGCAACTTTGCTCCATTCTTGGAACGGTTCCCGTCCGAGCTCCAAGCGCTGGGTAGAGAATTCATGTCCTGGACGGCTAGACTCGCCGCTTTTAAGATGCTTGTTCTCCCCAAACTTACTTTAAATCTTTGCAGACTACCCTCTCCAAATTTATTTGGTGTGACAAAAAACCCAGGTGTTCCCGCACTTCCCTTCTTAAACACCCTAGAAAGGGAGGCACCGGATACCCAGATCTGAGGGATTATAACCTAGCAGCTACACTGGCGCAGCTTCGGGCCTGGATAACCCCTATGGGGGATAAACTGTGGCCAGTTCTGGAGAGTGCAGGGGCTCAGAGAATATCCTTACACTCCCTGGCCTTTCTCAACTCGTACACTAACACCTCACTAGCCCAATATTCCCCACCCATCCAGGCCACCATACAGGCCTGGCGAACAGTTATGCATTCCAGACCCCCACCCGATCGCCTAGTTAAGCCCCCAATCCCTATGTCGGCTCTAGCCATCTTCATCCCGGACTTTTCATGCGAACAGTGGGCTGAGAAAGGAATAGACAAGGTTCAAGACCTGTTATTAAACTCCCCTATACACCCTTTCCCGTACCTTCTCTCGAAATACGGGCTGACGGAGCGAGACCGATATAGATATCTACAAATCTTGCACGCCTTGCCCTCGCTTTTGTCGGCTTGGCCCCAGGTGCCAGCTCGGATATGGGAATACCTCTCAGCTAGGCCTACCCGCAAGGGGGAATCTCGCTGTTCTATAACCTTCTCCAGAGACAAGAACTTTACCAAGCTACCAGCCTTTTTGGCGTGGGAAAGGGAGTTGGGCGAGTCTTTCCCTCCAGAGAAGTGGGAGGCAGCCTTTGGCTCCATCCACATCGCCACAAAGAGTGCCGACCTGTGGGAGCTCTTCCACAAAGTATCCCTGAGATGGTACCTCACTCCATACCGCCTAGCAAAATTTGCTCCAACCAACTCAGCATTGTGCTGGAGGGAGTGCAGGCAGGTTGGTACCCTTCTCCATATACTATGGAGCTGTAGATCTCTGACGAGCTACTGGAAAGGCATTTCTCTCTGTATTTCGGCGATTACTGGTTGCTTCACTGCACCCAACCCAGCGCTTGGACTTCTACTTATAGGAATTGACTGTTTCCCGGTTCCCTTCCGGGCTCTGGTGGTTCACGTATTGCTGGCAGCTCAGCTCACAATAGTGAGACATTGGAGAAGCCTAGAAAGTGTATCGATGCAGGAAACCCGACAGACTTTGAGCCTGCATTATGAACTAGAGAGGTTACACGCAATTAAAAGTGGTACTTTGCCTGCATTCCGCAAAAAGTGGAAATGGTGGCAACCCCAGACATAATGTGAGGTGAGCCCTCCCAGTACCACCCCGTATTGGCTCTGTCTTTTTTTTATGTGCTTTCTTCTATCCCTCCCCTATCTCCTCCTATGCATATCTTTTCACTTTCTCTCTATCTTTACTCCTCCCCTGGTCTTTCTTTCACGAGCTAACCTTGTCTGATACAAAACAAAATGCTATTATGATGTAGCTTATGGTATATATGCTTGTGACTCCCTCTGTTTACAAAGTTCAGTATGATTGATCATGCTTGTAAAAAAAAAAATCAACTAAATCAGATAAATCTCTATAATCCATATTTAACAAAAAAGATAAAGAATATTGATGTTTGCAAAAATTCATAGCCTAATTAGTCTAAGGTAAGGGTAGATGTGAGCCTAGTTCTCAAGTTATCGCTAGTGTAAATAGCAATAGGTGTCCTTTTTATAGGGAAAACTCACATGTTTCAAATTGCATGAAAACTAGAGCATGTAGAAGAAAAACCGATTTCATACTTGAAATTGGCATTGAAAAAAATACTTTGAATCAGTTGAAAAATCGCATGCGACAGAAAATAAGAAAAAAATTGTTTCCCAGTGGAATCCATCTTGCACTGGTCTAGCATCCTCACACTGAATCCTGATTGGTTGCCATTAGTAATGGGTAAATCTGCTTGAGTTTTTTTGTGGATGGGTTTAGCGAAATGTCCAAACAGAGTGCACAAAAAACACTTAAAACCGCAACTCCATATTCCAGAGATGAGGTAGTTGGTATGAAGAAAACAGACTTCATTTTTTTTACATATGGGTTTTGGCAGATACCTTCAGGTGATTGGACACTGGCAAATGAAAGCTATTAGGACAGCACTGTATAACCCCTCCTACTCCCACTCGGTCTCAGTTTTGTAGAAAGCATTACAAGTGTGGATCACAAAACAGCAGAGGAGATGTACTCCAAGAAAAAAGTACTCTATTTCTTCTGATGTACTCCAAGAAATAGATTTTACAGGTAAGACACTAATCCCGTTTTCTTGATCATACATTACAGAACACAAAACGACAACAATAAAGTATGTATAATCTGCGCTTGTGGATATATAGGATGAACTATATGTACATGAAATATATATATATACAATTCCAAATTAAGGTGTCCCCGTCAAAAAACTCCCCTCTGGGGTGCACACTCACCAGACCACAGATGTTTATAGGCAGAGAAAGACGAGATGTCAGTCGATGGTCTCCCAGCCGTCCCGTCCTTATCCCATGGATCATTAGTTTATTGAAAAAATATAAAGGAACAAGAACTCCTCATGGTGTAGTCGATAAAGATTTATTGAAACAAAAAACCTCCAACAGGGTGCTGTAGCAGAAGGGGCCACCACCTGCTGAACCTTACGGTCAGAGCTAGCTTCTGCATAGGCCTGAATGTTCAGCTGGTATAACTTAGCAAAAGTGTGAACAGAATTTGAGGTGGAAGCCTTACAGATTTGGATGAAATGGATATGTAAATATATTCCAATGACTACAATAAACCTGAGCGGATCTGCTCTGCATTTGTTGTGAACAAGGCCTAAAGGTGCCCATACACGGGCGAAATCCTGCGATCGTACGAGAATCGAGCAGTGTGAACGAAGACGTGCGACCGTTTCTACTGTACGGTCGCACGTCTTTTGTCGAACCAACATGCTCGAAAAGTCGCCGAGAATCGTACGATTGTCGGCGGATTTCTAGCCTGCTTGTCCGATAGCTGCGCAACGGGCCGCTCGTACGAGCTTTCAATAAGCATACGACCATCGCAAGACAAAAGTCTTGCGATGGTCGTAAGGTGTATGGGCACCTTTAAGGTGCCCATACACCTTACAATTTATCAGCAGATTTTCTGTGGTCAGATGGAAAACGTGCAACAGATTGGCCCAGGTGGAGATTACTCCACACACACAGTTAAGCGTAGATGGAGGAATCTGTTGCACCTTTTCCATCTGACCACAGAAAATCTGCAGATAAATTGTAAGGTGTGTGACCAGCTTTACACTTGCACAAAGTCAGGGATTTTGTAGGACTAGAGTTAGATGTGTGATTAGCCAATTATACCAAGCAGATGCTAATAATCATCAATTTCATATGTTGGTTGAAACACAGTCATTACCCAAAACAGAAACAGCTGTTTAGGAGGCTTAAACCTGGGTGAGGAACAGCCAAGCTCTGCCACTAAGGTGAGGTTGTGGAAGACAGTTTCATGTCACAGGTCATACACCATGGAAAGACTGAGCACAGCAGCAAGACACAAGGTGGTTATACTGCATCAGAAAGGTCTCTCCCAGGCAAAGATTTCAAAGCAGACGTTTTTTTTTTAAGATGTGCTGTTCAAACTCTGTCAGAGATACCGTGCACGGGTGTCCCCACACCCCCTACAGGTATCTCTACGGGAGGTCCAAATATGTGACCACACTAGACAAGGTTTATGAGCACACAGTTTATTAGGCACACCAAAATCAAGTAACCACAAACAACCCCACCAACACCCACAAGTATCAAACAATAACCAACTAAATGCAAATAACAAAACCACAAACAAAAGGGCAAGTAAAACCGGGGGATCACAGCAAAACAAGGGGAGCCACAGAGCAAGGGGCCCCAGGATGCAGGAAATAGATGCAGGACCCAGAACTCAGGTAATGGTGACGATACTGTGGCACCAGGCTCACTGCAGGGGGGGATTAAATACCCTCCCAGGTAACACTAGGTGGTGCTCACTTGCAGGTGAGCCCAGGAGCTGCAGGTCCCGGTTCCAGTGTCACAGCGCCACCTGGAGGTGCTCAAGTCACAGACAGCCACTGACTGCCCAGAGACACCTGCAGGTGAGCACTGGAACTGCAGGATCTGCTCCAGCTCCATGTTGCCACCTGGAGGTGTCCTGGTCCCTGACCAGCTCTTTTGAAAAAGCACAAAGAAACAGGCAACATTGAGGACCGTGGTCAGCCAAGGAAACTTAATGCAGCAGATGAAAAACACAACATGCTTACTTCCCTTGGACATCAGAAGATTTCCAGCAGTTACACCTATCTACTGTACGGAGAAGTCTGACCAGAAAAAAAGCTATACCTCCGATGTGGAAACAAGGTTCAGCGACTCAATTATGCATGAAAACATAGGAACTGGGGTGCAGAAAAATGGAAGTAGGTGCTCTGGACTGATGAGTCCAAATTTGAAATATTTGATTGTAGCAGGAGGCAGTTTGCCGAAAAGCTGAAGAGTGGTACAATAATGAGTGTCTGCAGGCAACAGTGAAGCATAGTGAAGGTTCCGTGCAACTCTGGGGCTGCATTTCTGCAGTGAAGCATGTCATTGGCCCCAAATTTATTCCGCAGCAGGAAAACCACCCCAAACATACAGCGAATATCATTAAGAACTATCTTCAGCGTAAAGAAAAACATGGAGCCCTGGAAGTGATGGTTTGGCCCCACACAGAGCTCTTATCTCAACATTATTGAGTCCGTCTGGGATTATATGAAGAGACAGAAGGATTTGAGGCAGCCTACATCCACAGAGGATCTGTGCTTAGTTCTCCAATGTGTTTGGAACAATTTACCTGCCAAGTATCGTCAAAAACTATGTGCAAATGTACGTAGAAGAATTGGTGCTGTTTTGAAGGCAAAAAGTGGTCATGCCAAATATTGATTGGTTGTGTGTGCCATCTTACTAAATTAATCATGGAGTAGACAGAGTGTAAGCTGATTGTGGAGCAGGGTAGTATAAAGGCAGAGGGGTCATCTGATGATGGACCATAAGATAAGGGAAAGGAGGCAGAATGCTGGCCATACATGGATATGGAAGGACAGAAACAGGTGTCAGGATGGCAGGTAGTTGTGAACCAAGGGGTGAGAGTGGAGGCAGAGTGGAATTTGTCAGAGGGTGAAGTAGGAAGTGGTAACAATTGACAACAGCCATGGCTGCTACCACCACTGCCAATACACTTAGTGCTCCTACAGGAACTACCCTCTCCCTTTACAACTCTCCTGAGGGTTACAGAGTTAATACAGCAAGCAGTGGCACTACAATATAATCTTTCGTTGTTGCTGATTTTGCTGCCGCCTCTCTTTTAGATTCACGTCCCTGCCATTTTGCTATATTGACTTCAGGCTCATTAGCAGAATGAGTGGCAACTGACAACAAATAATAGAATATGCCATACTCTAAGTCAATTTAACAAGCTCTAACTATAAGCAATGTCAGATTTTTTTAAAATAAATGTTTACAGACACAAATACATTCATTAAGTTGACTGCAAACCTAAGACACTTTGAAAGATGGAAAAGTCAGTTTGCAACAACATAAGTGTCAGGTAATGTCACACATGCTTGTAAGCATTGTCACTGCAGTATGTTGATGCATTTAAATTTGTGGGGGTTATGCAGTTGAGTCACTCTATGAAACAACCGTTGCTTAATATTTCACAGTGGAGCACACTGTCATGAAGCCAGGCAACAGCCAGAAGACTACTTGGAAGTAGGTGGGCAATGACGGACCCCATATTTCTCTTAGTACAGATTTTTTTATGAAGAGACCCTGTCACCAACTTAAACAAATGCAGGTTTTTTTAATTAACCTCCAATATGCCTCTGAACTTGCTTGCGAATTGACATCTCTAGAAAGTGTTAATTCCCTAGTATGTCTCTCTCTGTTCTCATACAAGATAGCGCACTCTGCTAGTCTAGGACAGGAACGTTTTCAAATGTGTAACGTCAGAATATTATGTTGCATTTTAAAATGTTGTTATTACAAAGAAAGGCAGTCTGCAAGTGCAACACATTTCAGTAATAGTATCACACACTGCCAGTCTTTAACAAGAATTTTTTCAAATGAGAGGCCCACCGCTCATTACACTAGCCCAGTCTGAAAAGGTGCCATTTACAGATACCCTCTGGACCCGTTCCTGTAGCCAGTTCTCTATCCACGTACACACCACCTCATCTATGCCCATAGCCCTCAGCTTGTGTAGCAAGTGTTTGTGTGGTACCGTATCAAAAGCCTTTGAGAAATCCAGATATACCACATCTACCGGCTTACCTCCGTCCATATCTCTACATACCCCCTCATAAAAAGTTAGCAAGTTAGTTAGGCAGAAATTAGTATTAGAGTATTAGTATTATTTTAGCATTCTTTGGACTATAGCCCGCAGAATACTAGGTAGCCCAAATTTTGTGAGACTGCATTGTGCTGTAGTGTCATCTTGCAAGATTTGAGGTACTTGCCATTCCCCCCGAATAGCACCCAAAGGATGCTGCCATCACCCAGGGACATCAACAGGGAGCTGTTAACATTAGAGATACGTCAAACATACCTGAGTTCAGTTTGCGGGACATTTGCTGAACTGCACAGAAGTTAAAACATTAATCCAGCCCCCATGGAAGTCAATGGGAACAAAATCTTCCAAACTAATTCTCTCCTATTTAAGGCTGATAGGCAAAGGTAATTGTAAAACTAAGGTCAATGGAAGCCGGGCGCTGCCCTGGAGGACGTGTACCAATTTAAAAAAAAATCAAACATACCCTTCAGAGGAGAGCAGGTCTTTCAAAAATGTGTAAAGTGAAACATTATAAATGCTTAAAGTGAAACATTAAAAATGCTACATTCATTTAAATAACATGTTTGGGGATGCCCTAAACCTGTCTATGAAGTGGTGCACTTGTAGGATATACACAGGCAAAAGCGACATTTGAGAAAGAAAAGATATAAATATAATTTGTCAATTAATGTAATTACATTACCCTGCCTGCTTAGGTTTTTACTTGTAAAAAAATTGAATGGAGACCCCCACGAAATCAAACAAATTCCTTTAAATAACATGATTGGGGATGCCCTAAACCTGCCGGTGAAGCTGGGCACCTGTAGGATGTGTAGGTAGTACTGCAGCAAAACTGACATTTTGTGAAATAAGAAAAATGCAATTTACTGGGGATGGGACTTAGCCCCCAGATATCCGTACTCCCCCTACATGAAGGAGTAAGGGGTACATAGTAAAACAAAAAACAAAAACACATACACACACATTTGACAAGTCCTTTATTTAAAAAAAAAGTGCAAATCCATCATCAATCCCATCATCCAGAGATGTAGATCCAATTCACGTTGAACACCAATCGTGATGACCCAATGAAACCAAATTGCCAATCTGTCGAAATATTCGCTCCCGTTGCACTCCTTGTGGTGAATGACAAATTCTGGGGCCGGCAGCTGAGATGTAAACAATGAAGCAGAGATGCTGGCTGATGTCATTGACAAAATATGGCCATGGTCAATGTCATCCAACAGTGCCTCTTTGTTTTCATTCAGCTGCTGCTAGGAATCTCCTGGTTGGCAGATGAATGGGCCAGGTGGGAATGCATCACTGGATGCACGCATGTGCACTGGAGGTACATTGCAACTGGCTCCATTACTGGAATGTTACAGAAGGTCAGGAAGGAATGTACACTGCACCTCTGATAGAGGTGAGGAGCAGATGTTTTTTTGCAGAAGAGACATGCATGTCTCTTGCCAAAAAAAACTTCTACTTTCTAGTAGTTATTTTTATTTTTTAAGTTTACTTACGCTTTTAAACTTACTGTAGTTTGTATACAGGTGCAAGGGTATGGCCACTAGATTGGCTTCTGTCTCTTTTGATTTGCATGGTGTCTAAAACACTTAGAAGTGGGAATTATATGCTATACATTGAAAAAGTCCAGTTTCCTCCAATGAACGCTGAGAGAAAACTGGGTTTGTGGAGGTTAAAAAATTAACTGTTTGTAGTGCTCTCTTGATCCAAGTCAGTTCCTGTGCCAGAGCTACAGTTAAAACAATGCCAGAAGAACCCAATTCCATTTTTCCAGTTCTACTCTATGCTGCTATTGTGCCATGTGAGGAAACATCCCGTCACAACCATATGAGGGGCCCTTCAGTATTCCATGGTTCCAGGCTTAGTCTGTCTAGACCTGGAGTTTAGGCCCCATGGTGGGTGGTACACAGGACCTTATTCATCACTACTATACAGGAGAACCCTGCATACTAGACCACCATTTATTTTCCAAACAGAAAAAGTCACAAAGTCTCTGCTCCTTAGGTAAAGACATACCCTCCATTCCATAGGAATAAAGAAACGCAGACCACTTCTGTTTTTAACACTTTTTTTTTACTGTATGGGAAGCTGCATAAATATAGTTGATAGGCAAATGTAATTCCATCTTCCATGGCACACCAACAGATATTTCTTAATCCACTTATTTCCAGATAATCTGGTGGTGCCCCAGTCACACATCAGCTTAGCGTGATTATTTGTGCGCATTTGAGTGTGTTTGTTTGCCCTGTTTGCCATGTGTCCCCATTATTTTCTACAAACGTGGAAAAGTAGTGCATATACAAAAATCTGTGACATGTGTTCCACGTTTTTTCCTCCGCGTGTGTGCTTATCTTAATGCATGCAAACATGGAGGAAAAATGTCTATCTTCCTGGCTGTGTTTGGCATGCCATTAAGGGTAATGGTACAGCAAGCGCATTTTGCATTTTTGGCATGTTTTGCGAACGTGTGTCAAAGTGCACATTATTTTCGTGCATTTACACAGAACTCTCAGATGTGAATGGGGCCTGAATGGGCAGCAAGTGAATATGATGCAGAAGTTGCAAATGGCAAAAATGTTGTCGCTTGCAAAACTAATGTGTGACGCGCCTTTCCTGATGCACCTGTGCACCAAAAAAACAGCCCTATAGGTGATAATGAGTGGAGAAGGTGAGGAGCATTGTGTTTCAAAATGCCCTATTGGATGCATTACAGCATGAGCAATCCTGCAAAGAAAGAAAGGCCTTTATCACCATGTCTGAGGTGGTGATAAATCTAGGGGATATTCTTTATGCTTATCAAGGTGAAAAGCTCCTTTTGTGGCTTTCACTGTTTATTGAACAGGTACATTTCTATTATTTTCCCTGTACTTATTGCTGAGAATTCACAGTGGAGAGAAGAAATTAGATGTTCCCTGTTTTTTAATTCCTACCTAAAGTATCACCGTTTATTAAACATGTCATTATGGACTTATCACCATGATAAGCAGCGAAAAGACTTATCACCATTTATGAAACGCCCACCTAACATTGTCAACTGACATCCATGCTGTAATCCCTGACCCCATACAGCCCACACCCATCCCTTACTGCAAGGGGTAGAGGCTTTGCCTATAATCCTAGCAGGCCTTACAAGTTACTATCTGTTATTGAGTTTAAGATGTCACCTCTTATAATATATGTTTTCTGCTTTATGCCAAAAATAGCCTTAGTCGCCTGAGGTGAAAGATTGAAGTTATGTTTAATTGTGTTGTGCCAATGCTTTCTGTCATACTTATTGGTTTCAATCAATTATTCAAGTAAAAGAGACTATTTTAGCCAATGGCTTGATTTAATTTGCATAAGAGAATACAGCAGCCTCATTCAGCTTCAGCCCTCATCAATTACACCTGCCCAGGCTTTTATAAGAAAAATGGTTGTACTGTTCTTGAATCGTAAAGCACTCTATGGAAGATAAAATGGACTGAGCGGTGAGCCAGCAAAGCTAACCAAAGGGTATGACTCTTAAGTATTCAATTAGAATATACAAGTGACAACTGTAATAGTTGGAAATGTGAATTTAAATAAAAGCCCCTTTGGATTAGTCAGAATAATGTAGAAACGGCTGTATGGACATTGCTACTATATGTTTTTTTTAATTATTGCTTATAATAATTATTATTTTAAAATATTTAATTGATTTCATTATATTACAGAA
>NW_017306547.1:349683-351566 GCF_000935625.1 Nanorana parkeri
TATCTTGCTTTGCATGTAATGAGTCTATCTCATATATTAGTTTCACCTTTTAAGTTGCATTAGTGAAATAAATTAACTTTGCACGATATTCTAATTATTCGAGTTTCACCTGTATATATATCTATATATATAGAGAGAGAGAGAGAGAGACTTCTTTTTTTATGAATTCTTTATTTTATATTTTAAAAGCTTTGACGGTGATCACAAGAAGAGAAAAACAAGTGCATAAGTAGCAAATAGTTGCTCTCTCGGGCGGTCATAAAGGAAATTAGACATGTGCGATTCGTTTAGTTCCGAATCGAAATTCGGACGAATTTTCGGAAATTCGGACATTCGGATGTATCCGAATTCCGAATTACAGACATAACGAATGCAAACGAATCCGAATTTCCATTTCCGAAATTCGGTAGCGGTAGTTCGAACGTTCGTTTCGTATTCTGTTCTTATTCGTTTCTTATTTGTTTCGTTCGTTGGAGCAAAGTGACATTAGAGAAGGAGAAAAATATTTTTTCCCCCTCGAATGTCACGAACGAATAAGAAACGAATAAGAACAGAAAACGAAACGAACGTTCGACCTAACGCTACCGAATTTCGTCCGAATCCCGAATCCGAATTGACTTTCACACCCGAATCCCGAAAAACGAAATAACACAAATCCGAATTTAAAACGAAACGAAACTAAACGAATTTTTTGGCAGTGCACATGTCTAAAGAAAATACACCAAATGTATTGCGATGTATATGACAAAGTAAACACAATAAGATATTTAAAGCGTTGAAAAAAATAAGGGGAGGGTGTTTCCCCTGCTCAGCTAGTCAGTGACCCGTAAGTATCTCAAGTGGGGGACATATACGTGTCCAAGTGCTTATGAGCGCATCTGTGGATCCGAGTGAGGTGTGTGGGGGGGACTTCTATCCCTAAGTGAAACGACATCCTGTCAATAGCATGCATAAGAGATGTTGTTTTGTTTTTTGTTTTTAAAAGAGAGTGTCTTCTGTAGCAGAGTATGATACAGTGTAAATTCAGGCTTGGAAAGTGCCAATGCCAAAGTGTGTCTATGTGTATCAAAAAGAATAACTATAAATTATGTAGAGTTTCTACACTGTTTTGTGAAACTAGAACATTTCTTTAAAACCGCTCAGCCACAATTTTGATGCTTGATCTATTTCACAACTTTGCTAATACTATAGGCTTTAATAGGTATTATTTGTATGGGTCTTGTACTTATGGACTTTGGGCATGTAATAAGCTGGTTTTAAAGATTTTTTTCCTTGGAGCAACAGCAGCAGGTAGCAGCAATTATTATTATAACTATTCAGGATTTACAGTACATAGTGTCAAGATGGTACAGTTACAAAATAATTCAAGACAAGAGGGTTAAGATGGCCCTGATCATGAGAGTTTAAAATCTAAAGGACTATAATGAAGACAGCAATGAATACAATAGATTGTTTTTTGTATTGAGTGTTATGCAGTTAGAAATAGAAAATTATGTGGTTATGAAAAGCAATGACAAAATACATGTTTTACTTTTTATTTTTGCAGGGCATCTAATGAACCTTAGCCATAAAAGCAACAGAAAGTGGTATTGAAGGCTGTCTGATATATACAGGTTGCCTCATTCTCACACTTTAATCCTTTATTATGGTTGTCATTACCATGGTCATAACTAGTAGCAGGAGGTTATTGTCAGAAAGTTCAGTGTAATCACTACCTTCTCCTCTATATGCATGACATTATGATGACCCCTGTTCTCCTCCTCATGCTTCTGTGCCAGCCAGGTCCCCAATCTGGGTCCCAAGCAGCCATATTAGAATGGTTTAGACAGGGCCGGATTTACTCTCCCTGCGGCCCCAAGGCCAGGTTCTGCAATTCCCCAAAA
>NW_017306547.1:351588-406083 GCF_000935625.1 Nanorana parkeri
TTTATCTTATTATTGTTTATTTTTTATAATTCTTTTCTTATTTTTAATAATTTGTTTCTTATTATTTTTTACTTTTTAATCACCTTTTTATTTTTTTATTTCATTATTTCATATTATTGTTTTAATTTTTATTTATTTAATTAAAAAAAAATCAATTTATTTATTTTTTTCACCTAACTGTATTGCTATCACACAGGTGATAACAATCCCCTGTGTGATAGCAATTGGAGGTGACAGGTTCTCTTTATTGACCCTGTCACCTCCAATACAGGAGTTCTAGCACAGCACTGACAGGTGAGAGAGGAAGAGAACAGCTCTCCCCTCTCACTGTGTACACAGAGCGGCAGGGTTAGTTTTAACCCTGACGCTCTGCTCACTGCAGTGAGGAGTGACTTGACGCCGGAGGATGGAACCAGAGGAGAGAGGTAAGTGCAGGGGGAAGGAGAGGGGAAGACGGACTGGCCGGCTGCAGACTTTTTACATGTCATCTCGGCGACATCGCCAAGATGACATGTAAACGAACAATCGATTTCCCTCACTCTACATTTAGTCCTGCTTGTACAAAGCAGGACTAGATGTAGAGAAGGCAACTTATCGCCCGGCGCACAATACTTCCCCACAAGGACACCTTCTGCGCCCTGCCGCCCCGAGGCCGGGCCTCGGTGGCCTTGTGGGAAATTCGGGTCTGGGTGTAGATAGGAAGTGCTGGATCCAGCGTTAGATTAGTTTCACAATGTGGAGTAAGGTGTATGCCTTAGAGCATAATGGCTCTGGTTAGTCAGCTCTCAAACATGAAAAAGTCTCAAAAGAAGCCTTGTCTATTTATAATGAAATAAATACTTCAAGATTTCAAGACCATTGTTTCTGTTTCTGGGTCCCAGTAGTCACATGACATCAACAGCAAAATAATACTCTTTCCTTGCCTTGCTATTTTAATGTATGTTATACAAAAAATAGAGATGGTGTCAATGTTGCTATTCATGAATCTAGATCATTCTCAAAAAAACTCAGCAGTAAATATTAATTCCTGATTACCATAGATACCACTTTCTGAGGTGATTGAGTACAGTGCTAAGAGAGTTTTTGCAGCACCTGATAGTAGGTACAGACTGTCTAGGTTTATACTGTATCCAAAACATTCCCAACTCTGTATAATTATTTGATTTCATACAGTGCTATACATTAAGCACATCATAATTTCCCCAAGTGCACGCTAGAGGGTAATTTGCTAGTGGATGCATGTCAGTATCCCACCCCCTAATTGGTTTCTCTGTCCAGGGTAATCGAATACAAAATGGTGTAGCAATACTCCTTTGAAGAAAATTTAGAGGAGAAGGATAGACAGCTTGTTTTGAGTGCAGCCTTACTTGTGTTACATAGAGTTTTATATATATATATAGTCACAACAATTTTCTGTGAGAAGTGTTGCATTATCTGACAGAAATGCAGGTGTGGCAATATTTTTGGCCATGGCTGTATATATATACAGTATGTTTGTTTGTGTGTGTGATACATCTGCTTTTATGATAATTTATCTCAACGATCAATTAACCCCACCCTTAATATATTTTCTCTGGGGTCTCTAAAACAATGTGTTAGAGAATTATGTTGTCATTAAATGAATTCCAGGAAAAACAGTGTGAAAGCCCTGTGCATAATTAACAATGAAAGTCAGAATCAAAAGGAACCATGCTTCTACAAATATAATCATAGATGGGATATTCAATTATGACTCTGCACAGGTTGGAAAAAAAAGAAGTTCCATGCAAATACTTAAATACACAGTTAAGGAGATACATGTTTTGAGAGAAACAAAAGACAGACTTTTTAAGCACTGACATGACACGGGTTGGGCACAAGTTTTCCCTTTCTTGCTCGGTGAACAATGCTTTTAATACTTGTTCTATGAGTTTGTGATATGTTTATCCAATAAAATTGTTTTTAAGATATACATAAGTAGTCACGTTAGTGCCTAAAAAGTCCGTCTTTTGTTTCTGTCAAATCATGTTGTAAGGCAAAATTTGAATTCCCTCACATCTTTTACGAAGTACATACATGTATTTTACCTGTCAAAGGATGTGTTATCCTTTTCAGACAGTTTTTATGAGACCAACACTCATATAGGCAGCTAAGCCAGGTTTTGTGACCTCTCAGCACACTACACCACAGCTGAGCAGTAAAGCTTGGTCTAGGACCTGCCCCGGACAGGGACTGGATAATTATCAGCACACATATGATGTATTTCCTGTGCTCTCCACTCTAAACATATTCATTATCTAAAGGTGGCCACATAAGTTATGTTCTGATTGAATAAAGGTGATTGTACTGTTGGAAATAGAATAGCATATATTATGTCTTTTTATCTGTAGATGGCACTGTAGTGCAATGCTAGTTTATGGTAATCTGTATGTGCATGCTTATCTATGATATATACAGGAAGTTCTCTATGTATGCTGTATAATGCTGTATTCTGATGTAATGTTTTCCTAAGCAAGTGAAACTTAATTCAGCATTCCTCAAGATCTCAGTGCTTTATCTAAACACATAACCAACATGTACAATAACGTGTGACATGTGGGTTCAGCTTCAGACTGATAGCACTGTGCAAAGCCATAGAGACCAGACTAGTTTAGATGGGTGACCTTCCCTCTTCATGTATGACTATAACTAGTAGTTTAAGGTACTTATGCTGGTTGTGTGAAAAATGAATTTGTATTATTTTTCAATGAATAAACCTGCATTTGAATGTAATAGTGTTTATTAATATACACTTGAATCTATATGTTTGGGGCAGCACTGGGGGTCCTTGGTTCCTGAATCCTGGTCAGGACACTGTCTGCACGGAGTTTGTATGTTCTCCCTGTGCTTGGGTGGGTTTTCTCCACACTCCAAAGATATGCTGTTAGGTTAATTGGCTACTGTCTAAATTACAAAACGTATCGGGCCGTTCCCGGGAAGGACAGGCTGCTGCGTGTGATTTGTACGCAGCAGCCTGTTCTTCTCTATGGGAGAATGCGGCCGTACGCTCAACTGAACTGCACATTTGCACGGGTGCGGATGTTCATACTAATACGCAGACAGGATGGATCCTATCTGCGTCCGAGCACGGACACCTGCACCCGCTCGGATGTGTATGGGCCAACTCTAAGCAGTGTGAATGAGGCCTTAGTGTTGCAGGGAAGGCGGGGTCTCAGATGGGCTGTAAAGGATCTCTGGTGGGCTCAGCTTTAATATAGTGTTCAATGGACAAGAAAAAAAGCTAACTGAGGTTTTTAACCCTTGCCTACTCTATCCAAAACATATTTTGTTTGGATTCTATTATTCTGTATTAAGATACTATTCATGTTGCACCTTCCTTTGTAAATTCCCTCATTGTATTTAAAGCAACATATATGAAATATGCATCATGCAACACGTTACCCATTTCTAAAAGTTCTTTCTTTTAATCTAGGATTTAAGTCACGTTACGTCTCAGGATATTCCAATAACATATTACATCACAACCAAAGATTTTCATTCAGCAGCTGTTCTTCGGCAGTTTACCTTGGCCTCAATGTGCCTCCTTAGATTAAATTGTTCTAGGTGAGCACAGAAAGTGCTTTCTTTGAGAAAAGCAGCTATGTTGCCCTCAGTATGAAATGATCTCAGCTGCTGGTTTTATATGTAAAAATAGCTAAGCAAAATAAATTTCAAGTCTGCAGTTTTACAAGAAAGTGTTAATGATAAACATTGCACTACATAAATAAAATGAGTAAAATTAGCATATGTTACAGACAAAAAAAAATGAATAACACTGGCTAATATTTCAGCAATGTAATGAAAATCACTTTTAATGCACTGACAATGTAATGTTCATTTTAAGAAGAACATCATTTTCCATTAGAATCCATCTTGTAGTTCACCTTACCTGACAGATGAACCTCTACTTATCTGAATGTTTAAATACAAAAAAGAATTTACTTTCCTGACCTAAAGTGTCTCTTGATTTAGCCCATCTGCTGCAATTATCAGGCTGTTTCTGTATTGCAACAGGAAAACAATGAGTGCCTGAGAGGCATTCATTACAGAACAGGGAGATTTTCCAGTCTGTTGGAAAACCTCTTTATAGACTGATCATAGTCTTTCATTATTCTATGTAGAAAAGTAACAGAACAAAGGCACCATATTCACATTGCTGACATGAATTGCCACGAGCCCCTTTATCAGTCAGTGCACAAAAAGATGGGCAGATATATTCCACTATTTAGTTCTTGGGGAAATTTCTAATGTTTTAATTTCTTGAACCTATTTTGGTATTTATTGCAGATTATTGAAAAAGTTGACAACTTTTTCAATAATCGATTATAATCGATTATGTCGATTAGTTGTTGCAGCCCTATTATTATTATTATTATTATTGTTATTATTATACAGGATTACAAAATGTAGAGAGACAGTATAGTTACAATACATAAGAGCTCATAAGAGCTTATAATCTAGTAAGAGGGGAAAGTGATACAAAAGACATTAATTGTGAGGGATAAGCTGAAGGAAGAGCTTAAGAAAGTATGGATATTATGTGGAGGTGGGACAAGCATCCCTGAAGAGGTGCGTTTTTAAGGATTGCCTAAAATGGACAGTAGGAAATAGGAAATGTAGGAACAGTAGGGAGTAGGAAATAAGTGGACAGATTGGGGCATGGGGTTCCAGAGATTGGGAGAGGCTTTAGGGTTAATGTTTGACATGCCCCGAGTTCTTCTTTAATAAAATAAAGTTCATTCATCCAACTAGTTGCCACATTTAATTCTACCCCAATGTGCAGTCTATAGCTTATAGTTTATTGTATGCTTCACTGGCTTACGTGATTACTTTTTAAAGACAATGAGATTGTTTTAAAACATACAAACAATCTTAAATTGTTGTAATTAAGCTTTTGCTGTTTCCTTCATGCTTATTACAATATATAGTATCTGCATATGCAGGGGGAAAAAAAGACAAATAGCATTAAAAACAGTAATTAGCATCGTTGCTGTTCATCATTTTCAATGAATTATTCAGAAAGCAATCAGGAGAAATTTTTGCGCACATGAAAACTCTGATGTTTATATTAGAAGAAAGCAAACAGATTCTAAATAACATCAGTTGTAATACATTTGCCATAACATATGCCATAAAACAAAAAATAACTTTCTTACTGGTGCAAGGCCCCTTTCACATGAGCAGTCCAATCAGATACGCCCGTCAGTTTTTCAGGTATCTGGATCTGATTGGTAGCCCAATGTAAAAGTGCCCATACACCTTACAATTATCTGCAGATTTTCTGTGGTCAGATGGAAAACGTGCAACAGATTGGCCCAGGTGGAGATTACTCCATCCACACAGTTAAGTGTAGATGGAGGAATCTGTTGCACCTTTTCCATCTGACCATAGAAAATCTGCAGATAATTGTAAGGTGTATGGCCAGCTTTACTTTATAGACCGCCGAATGTAAACAGGTGTGCATCTGTTTATTTCTGATTACCCCCGACTCTTCCTAGATCTGGAAAAAGAAACAGCACAGTGTTCATTTTGGCAGACCGGATTCTGACGGATCAGAGATAATGGGATGTAAACAGACATGTGCCCACTTACACTTGACTCGTCATGGGCCTAAAATGGGACCATACAGGTCAGTTTTCTCCTTCATCATAAGATTGTCATTTTACCACATTGTAGGTAAGTTAACTTGTCTTGTACTTTTCCACAACAGTTAGCAGAGCAGATAGGAAACTCCTTGCAACAGTAAATTACTTGCTGATTTTGCTGTCCAATACAGCTTGCCACTAGAGGCAGCACATACAAATACAAAAGGTTATACTACTATCTAAAAATTATTATATAATAAGAACACCTGACAACAACATTTTGAAAGTATAACCACCTTACCCAAGCCAAATAGTAAGACTACATGTATAGTCAGTATTAATCTAGTTTTCAGATTTAATAATTACTTTAGACTCCAAAATGATCATCCTAATATAACAGCGAGCAACTCAATAAGATAAGTAAAGAGTGGCCAATTTCCCAGTGTAATTATTACAGGTGAGTCAGCCTAAAATGTCAGGCAGCTCAAGTAAAAAATAAAAATAAAACAGTAATTTCCGTTCTCTGCTATATTTCCTTTTACAAAATTGTTATGAGAAATATGACAGCAAAATGATACTGCACTAGCTAGGAACATATAGTATGGACAATGTCTCTAAAAGCAATATTTTTTTTTATTTTCTCTTGACAGGTTTTAAAGAGCTTATGGTAGAAAGAAAAAAACAATTATTTGCGATTTATTTGGGAATGAGTTTAGTATAAAGTAGTAACCAGAATATTGTGTTTATGAACTTCATCCTTTATTGTACTGAGGTATGCTATTGGAAATGCAAAATGACTGAAAGCTTGGTACCCGAGCTGACAAATCTAACTTGTTCCTCAATTAGTATTGGCTGCCCTGTCTGTCACTTATTGCTCTGAAATAGATGATGGTTGTCTGTTATACAAATGTTCTCCTCCTCTTATCCAATTAGAATGTATCAATGCCAAACACAATCTTGGCAAGTAATAATCTCAATAACTGAAAAGGAGAGAAGAAAAAGGATGAGTTTTTGTCAAGACATGTGACTTGACCAAAATCCACACACAGATCCTTCCACAATATCAAAATATACAGTATGTCCAGCCATGACTTTTTTGTGGTTTGGATAGAGGGGGAGTGATTAGAACACATACTGGGTTTTTACCACTTTCTGGGGCTGCACTAAGCCATGCATTTGACTAGTGTGTGGCTCAATCGGCACTCCTCCATTCAACAAAAGTAAAATTTTCAAAAAACTTTTGTCGAAGGAGCCAGTCCGAAATGTTTTGGCTGAACAGTGCATATAGCCAATCAGCTGTCGTAATACAGTATCCTGTTGGGGAGTTCCTCCATCCATGCTCTTAAGTAGGGTATGCACGGGGCAAATTTCGGACAGTTCCTGTTGATCCAGCCAAAGCTCGCACATTGGGTGCTGCTGTCAAAACCATTCCGTCTGGCATCCCTCTATCAGGTGAACAAATGAGAAGTTGAACATTTTTCAGCAGAATGGAGCTTGCAGCCAATCAGCTGCTATCTCCGCTCGGGTATGCTGACAGCGGCCGGTGGTTGGTGTCAGAATACAATGCAAACAAAGGAGGATTTGTCCATCAACGCTTGCAAGCGTTGATGCAGGAATCTGTTATATTTTTTTCATTCAGCCAGCAAGTTGAATAAAAAAATAGACAAGTGTATACCTGACAATATCCCACAGGGCTGAAAAAGAAAAAATGTGGGGGTTATTCACTTAGCTGCCAAATGCAGCTGAGTGAATTACCAAGCCGAAGTGAAGTGAGATGAATGCCGTTAGCCTATTCATTTCAGCCCTGTACGGCTGATTTTAGCCGTACATTGGCTGGCTTCAGTCAGCTGAACATGCTCAGCATCTTCGGCTGAGCCGCTGTGAAGGAGCCGTTTGACTTAGCCAAATCCAACATCTGGATCGGCCGAGCCGAACCTCCGGCAGCTCATTCACTGCCGTTCGCCCTATTCTTATAGGGGCCAAACGGCAGTGAGTAAATAGCCGAATGCAGCCCAGAGGCATTCGGCTCGGTTATTCTGCTCACTACCTCGGAGTTAGTGAGCAGAATACAAAAAATATAAACAAAGGAAACATTTTTTAAAACAGTGTGGGGTCCCCCTCCCGATCCATACCAGACCCTTTTGGTCTGGTAGGAAAGTTAGGAGGTACCACAAGATAAAACTACTTACAAAAATGCATAGGGTTCCCCCAAACTCATACAAAGCCCTTTAGGTCTGGTAGGAATTCCTAACCAGATCCTTAATCTGAGCACAGGCCTGGCAGGGCAGGAAAGGGGGAGGGGGGATGAGCAAGCGGCCCCCTCTCTGCACCATACTAGGCCACATACCCTTGGCACTGGGAGGGTGCTTTTTCAGGGTCCCCCCTTGAAAAGCACCTTGTCTCCATTCTGATGGGGACAAGGGCCTCTTCCCCACAAGCCCTGGGGACGCTGGGCTGTCATTGAATGACAACAACTGGGTGGAGGTAGCCGTGACATAACAGCTGGCTCCGCCCATTTGTTTATATTTGCAGGGAGAAAGACAGCCCAGCATGATCCGATACTATCTTAATGGCTGAATTATTGCCACTGTCAAGCTTTACCGGAGTCCTTAAATCCTCAGATAACTGTTCCCTGAAGTGCAGAATGAAATGTATATTTAAATTTTGCAAATTTATCTTGCTATTTTTTTTTCCTCTTCTTTTCCCTTCATTTCCTTCTACTCTAGAGGCAACACTGACTTCCAAATGTGCTCAGGTAATGTCTTTCTGTACCTTTTTCATAGCTACAAGCTACCTTTCTGTCAGTTAAAGTTTTATATTTTAATGTAAAAAGTATGAACTCAAACAGGAGGTGATACCTGACCCTTAAAGAGAACCAACTCTACAATGTAGAGATAATCATAATACACACCTGCCCTTTGAGTTGTCTTTGCAACTCACTTGCACTAACTTCTTTTTTGGCTTCAAATACGTCCAAAACAGCAGGTATAGGTTTTCTGCTTCATATCATTTTCTCTACAAACTCTCAATCATTATTGGCAAACCAGAAGAAAGGTATAATTTTACAAGGTGACTTATAGGGCCAGTCTTTCACTTTAGTCAAAGTCTATTATAGTCTATCAAAACCTTTTGAGAAATTGTATGAACTTAACGGGAAACTACCGTATACTGATTTAAGAAAATTTTATGTAAATTGTTTGAAAGTTTTTGTGAGGTTGGAAACTTATTTTCATTTTTTGTATAAGATCTTTATTTTACCAATAAACATTTAATACTGAGTACTTCCATGCTCTAGTATGTGTCATGCATGCTGTTTAATAAGCACAGAACTAGCTCTGCACAGCTAACTCATTCAACTGTGTGTGTAGCCTGAATTCCTGCACTTGCCACCTGCTGGGTACAACAGCAAAACTATTAAATATTTATAAGCAGTCTAATGTTATTTATATCCTAAACATAAAACATAAATAAAGAAAATATATGGAAGACGACTATTCATTCAGATGTGATATCATCAAGGAGCTTTAACTTTAACTCACAGCCCATACAGGGCAATGTAACAGTGCCTGTATAAAGGCCACTGCACAACCCACTAATACTTCGGCAGCAATCACCCACTGCTCTCAGTCTGCTGATACCTGGTGCTCTCAGATATGGGGGAGCATGTGACTTTTTTCAATGTGGCTGCCTGCTGTGTGACAGTGCTTAATGCTTAAACTATCCTTCCCCTTATCCCTTACCTCTAAAACCTAACCTTAATCCTAAAACTGAAAGTAAGCCACCCAATCCCTGACCCAAACAGTAACTTAAAGAAGAACTCCATGATTCACACAGCAACGGTTAAGTGCTTGTTTTTGTCTAAGGGCAAACATAAAGAAGATATACTCCCCTGATCCTTGGTCCTGCAGCAGTGACCTTTTACCTCTCTTCCCGTTCTCTCTTGCTGTAGTATGTCCTCAGGTCTAATGGACCTATGTTAGACGTGGCGATGCCATGGGTCCTTAGACTGCTGGAGCACAGGGGAGAAGAGGCTGCCGGGACTGGTCCAGCAGGCCAGATAAGACAGAGGATCAGGTAAGTTTTTTTTTTTTAAGCCAAGCGTTAATTTGAAAAACTCCTGGAGTTCCTCCTTAACTTAACCTCTAAAGTCGGCAAGTAACATAAAGCACAGGAAACTCAAAAAGTAGCCTAGAGCTCTATAACCTTCATATATTTAAGGGAACGCTATCACGAAAACTATTTTGACAAATGTATGTATTTAAAGGGACTCTGCCACTATATTAAAAGTGGAAAACAGGCAACCTCTACAAAGAAAACAATACTTTTCTGTCCTGCTGCCCCTATCACTGAACTTCACTGCATTAAAGAGAAAAGCTTGCTGAAAGATGTTCAGCATCTTGCACACTTCTGGGTGTAGTGAATGCCTGGTTCCCCACTGTGTGTTCTAGTGATGTAAGGGTTAAAAGGATGAAACCGCAGCAGGGGAACAGCATCCGATACTCCCAGAAGCAAGGAATGTAGACGATCTATCAGTAAGATCATCTTTGTAACACAGCAAATATCAACGTCGTGGGTAGGGGACAGGTGAGGATTAATTGTTTGCTTTGCAGTGTCTTCCCCTAGAGACAGAATCACTTTACCTATAATATTTAGTCTATTAATTAATTTTATTATTTGGCATGGGTTTTTGTACGTTTTTCTCTACAATTACATGTAGTCCAAGATGACAGTCACAGTGGTTGAGAAAAACTTTAACACTGCCAACCGCGAATGCGACAGTGCCGTCCGTCCGTTTTTCTACTACGGGCGGACGGCAACTGGTTAAACAGGTGATGCGACCGTTTTCTCTTTTCTTTTAATGAAAGTTAAACCATGTGAATCAAATATAATGTTTCTAAACACCCTTTCAGCATCTGCAGATCAGCTGCATGGGAAATAAGTCTAAGGAATTCATATACTAAATACCATCATAACATGTATTAAAGTGACGTTAAACTAAGGAATTAAATCTTTTAAATACATTCAAGTACTCTATTAACAAAAATGTATCTTATTTGTGTATCACTCAGGTGTAGATCATCTGAATTGGTGCTGACACTGTCCTTCCTTCTGGAGGGTGGCTACTTTTGTCCCCCATGGTCCCTATGCATGTTGTAAAGTAGCCAACGCTCCTAGCTTTCTCTGATGATTGACTATAACTTCAATACAAATTAGTAAACTAACATGAGATTATAGTCCATCACAGGAATGAGCTTGGAGCAGTGGCTACTTTAAAACACACACACAGGGACCATGGGGAACAAAAGTAGCCACCCTCCAAAAGGAAGGACAGTGTCAGCAGGATAGTCAGAGATGATGTGAGGATCTACAGCCAAGTGATGCACAAATAAGCTACATGTCATGATCTGGGATCAGGCTTGGAGTCCAGTAGCTAAAACAGCAGGCAAATTCCTGCTATAACAGGCCAGGTTTGGTACACAAATAGACAGTAATAGTATAGGAGCAGACATGAGCGTAGTCAGAGATCAAGCCAAGGTCAGTAGCCAAAGGTGTAGGGTTTGAAGTGGAAGGAGATAAGCATAGTCCGTGAATCAGCAGCCAAAGGTCGGTGCACGAGTAGTAGCATAAGGAAGTCATATCGAAGAAGGAACAGGAAGCAAAATATTGGCAGGAGCACAGTAATCTGGAAAGCAGGAAGTGCAGAGGCATGTCTGAAATAGGAAGTTCAGAGGAGGAGCAAGGAGTTCAGAGTTCAGCAGAAATCTAGGTTCAACTAAGGATTGCACAAGAAATCTGGCATTGATCCAAGGTTCCAGGTGGCTCAGTAGGAAGAAGCACTGCCAGATACAGTAGAAGCCCTGGGTTCAGATCCGATTCCTGACAATTGAATGCATTTTTAAGATTTAACTCCTGAGTTTAGTGTCACTTTAGGCACAGACAGTTATCAGAATGCAGATGTTTTTTGCAATAGTGCCCTTTGGCTGCTGCCAAGTATCTCATATCTAGCCACTGCTAAGAACAGACTACACTGGACATACTGGAATTTATTTAGAATCCCACTTTATCTATTCCATGGAAAGGATGGCAGTCAATTTCACAGAACTGTTCCCTCTCTCAACCTGGCTCATCCACCCTTCTTTTTATATTCTTTGTATTCCCTCTCCGATCATGCTGATTACCTTTCTTTCTTTCTCTTTTTTTCATAGATCTCCTTTTAAGTGTCTAACAAATTGCAGTGAAAACAGCTCTGTCTACAAATCGACGAATAGACTTAGTCTAGACTACATGTACTTCTTCACCATATTTATGAGTCACTTTATAAGTGCTTTTTATGATGTTTTGCTATTTCTTTAAAAAAATCTTTGCAATAATAAAAAAAAAAAACCTAAAGAGATGGCTAAGAGAAAATAAGACATAAAAAAAATCCTTATCTGGCATCTATATGAAAACATATCACAGCTTTTTCCTTGCTGTGGGGTGGGAAAAAGCCATTTAACTTGCTAATATTTTTCTCCATAATTTTCATCTTGTTTGATTTTTTTTCCTAAAAAACATTCTTAACTTTTATAGTTATTTTTGCCTATGGACAGTTTAACAGTTATTGTATTTCCCTGTTTGCAAAGTCTAAGAAAACATTATTTATAATATTAGCCATACATTCTGCATTCTTTTTCTTCCTTTTTACAATGCAGATTTTCATTTTGTTTGTTATGTTTTCATACAAATCTTTTGCCAAACTTGATGTATCAATTAATATTTTTATAATGAAATATTGCAGCTTGAACCAAATTCTTCCATGTTCTATACAGCATTTTTTTGTAATATACAATCATCCGTCAGTAGCTTTAGTATGGGTGAGAGTAAAATCTGTGCGGGTCCAGGAGACAGTGTGCGTCCAAGATGCAGGTCTGCATGTAACCACATGCAGCTGTGTCCTCCCATTGGGAGGCACAGGCTGCTGCATGCATTAACAAGCAGCCCCTGTACCCTCACAATACCTTAAGGATGTGAACACCTGTATGAATGAGCCCTAAGTATTACCAAAGTTTTACGTGCATTTTTTTGTTCTTGTGATAACTGATACCCTCCCTTAATATCAAAACCGGCCTTGTTCTTATCTTTATCGCCACCTCTTTATGTCCCTCTATTCTCCCATATATTCTCATATTTTCACTTTAATATTTTCTTTTTTGTATTTTCTGTTCCTCGTGTTCTTCCAGCAAACAGTGGAACCCCCAAGCCTCTCTCAGTTTAAAAAAACAGGTATAATGACAAGGAGTATAAAATACGGTTACCATAACAATGAAGCTGCTTCACTGCCTTCCTGAAAGATGCAGAAAAAGAAGCAGCAGGTTCTTGTTTCATAACTACTGTAACATTTGCTAACACATTTTGATTGTTAAAAATGATTGTGAAAAATATGCTTTCATCCAACTTGAAATCTTATTTACAATATACTGTAAAAATGCAACCCTCATTACCTACACAAGTCTGCATGAATAAATGCCTAATATGTCATTATATACAGTTAGAGGTTTTTTTCATAAAGGTTGAAGCAGTCATTGAGCTTCAATCAAAGTGACTTTGCTTAGGATAAGCTGATGTCATCAGCCAGCTGCAGCCAGGAGGAGTAATTTCCTCTGTCTCTTGCATCCTGCATCCTGGACTGCATCATTGTAACTTTGTAGACAAGCAAAAATTTAAACACGGTATCAGGCGCTGATCTGTGTCAAACATGAACACAGTCAAGAAAAGCACTGGCAGCAGGATGTACATGATTGTATTATAGATAATATTTCTACTGTAATAAGTGTGTAATGTAGCAAATGCATCACAGAAATGTTGGTAACTGGTATGGACTGTACATATTAATACAGTAATGTGTGCCACCAAGTCCCTCAATAATATAAGAAACCACTGACATCTGATTAACTGAATTTGGGTACTATCGCCCTTTAAACTATTGGGTAGTCGATCTATACAACTGAAAGTTAGAAAGATAAGTTAGAAAGATACAGTAGAAGCTGCCATTGCTCCTTCCAAGATGTCAGTTCCAGAGCCGTCATGCTCATTCTGACGTCCACTACTTAGCAAGTCAATGACACAGAAGAGCCATGAGCATTTCAGATGTTCTTATTTTTGATATTTACATGCTTGCTCCACAGGGCAAAAGGGGCAGCTGCCCTGGGCCCCATAAGTTACAGGGGCCCACAGCAGCTGCCCCTTTCATCTGGAGCGGCAGGCAGGAGCAGCGACACCGCTGGTAGCAGGGGCGGACTGGGCTGGGGGACTGCCAGCATGTTAACAGCCAAGAACGGCGTTAGCTTAGCGAGGGGGGCGGTAATTGGCAGGTGGTAGAGAAGAGCAGCCGGGCGGCCCAAACAGCGGACGATGAAGTTGCTGGTAAGTGCTGGGATTGGCCGGAGCTGTGCTCTTCTCTGCAGCTCCAGAGAGTGGAGCGCCTGACCGGCAGAGGAGGAAGATGTTGCTGGGAATGCAAAGGGGAGCTCGACTTGGGGGGAGGGGAGGAAGATACTGGTTGTCCTGTTGAGTGTATTGCGTTGCAGAGTCCCGAGCCCATTGCGTTATATAAATAAGGTCTGGGTCAGAAAGTGGGGGGGCAGGTGATGGAGGTGGGAGTGTGGTGGGGGACCTTTAGCAAAATCTTGCCCAGGGCCCAATAATATTAAAGATGGCCCTGCTCCTATATATTTATCCTGACAGGATCACATTAAAGTTAACCAGTTAAATGAAATAAAGAGACCTAGTCGGGTCTTTAAAAAATAACTCCAGGAAAACTTTTAATTAACCCTTGCAGTGCGGCTACCCCTGCACTGCAAGTGTTAAGTGCTCATTTTTGTCTAGAAACAAAAATAACAAAGTTATACTCGCCTGAAGCTCCGAGACAGCCAGCTGTCACAGCGTTCCCTCAAGCCTGTCTCCTCCTCCTCCGCAGCATTGTAATTTTCAGCATCCTCACGTCTATGCACTGTGTATAGATGTTGATGATTTACGGGACCTTAGACCGCTGCAGAGGAGGGGGAGAGACACTGGAAGGACCGGTCTTTAATTTACCGGTCTGTTACTGGTCAAGTAATTCCTCTTTAAATTAATCAAAAGACTAGTTTTCTGCAATAGAATATGCAGAATACTAACTAAGGATGGAAATTAGATTAGTCCTATGATAAACTTGCTTCAAATTTCTAGGAGTACAGGCAAAGTTTGGCATATTCACAGGGGGTGAATTTTGGCTCCCACCTATAATGCCATATGTACCCTTGAACCCCAACCAGCATGCTCATAGCAGCTCATAATGGATGGGAGGGAGGACTGCAAGCAACCAAAGTATCAGTGTGTATGAGCTGCTATAGGGAGAGAATAGGAAGAGATAACTGATGCTTTACATCTGCAAAGTGCAGTGCTGAGGTACAATCGCTTGTCGTCGTCCCCCCGCCATCTTCACTTAACCCAGAAATCATTATTAGGATTACTATCTGTATCAGCAACAAGTCTGATTGCTAGCTTTTGGGCAATCACCCCTTTGCTGCCTTGTTTTAGTGTTCTTAGTATTGGGACTTTTTAAAATTAAACCGTGAATAAACCGTGTTGAGCACATTTAGAGAATATGGTTGTGTACCTGTCAACATTAAAAGTGAAAAACATGCTCACAGCAAAAATGTTCTGCAACTGGCCAATTTTTACACACCTGCATCTGAGGGCTGGAACTCCTCATTTAGGGTTGTTATTGTGGCTGCCGAGATGTGAAGTGTTTTTTTTTTTACCTTACCTTTTAAAATAAAAGCTACAATGTCTTGTGATGCATACTTGCCACGGACCTACATAGGACAACTGAATAAAAAGCGGGTCTGTCCCAGCAAATTCACTAAGTTGTATTTTATACTCCTGACCACAGCACTGTATATGCTATGTTGTAGGTTATAGTCCTGACTTCTGCACTGTATATGTTATGATGTACATTACACTTCAGACTCCTACACTGTATACACTATGTTGTACATTATACTCCAGGCCCCTACAGTGCATACTCCACATTGTACATTATACTCCAGACCCATACACTGTATAAGCTATTTTGCACTTTGTAGTCCTGACTTCTGCACTGTAAACGCTATGATGTATATTACACTCCAGACTCCTACATTGTATATGCTATTTTGTACATTATACTGTAGATCCCTACACTGTATTCTCTATGTGGTACATTATACTGCAGGCCCCTACACTGTATACATTATGTTGTAGCCACAACAAGTGGCTCAGTACTCAGCAGAATGGTCAGTGTCAAAACCTGATGACAATTTGTTCACTGTTGTACTTTTTTATGTAATTGCAAGGGTAGAGGTCCTAGGGTTGCCACTTGTCTAGGATTCACCCGTAAAGTCCGGGTTTTAAATGCGGTGTCCGAGTTTCATGGCAGCAGAAGATGTTATGCAGACAGGGGCAACCTGTAAGGCCCCGTTCCCACTGCGCGATATGCAAATCGCGCGATATCGCGAGATTTGCCGCGCGATATCGCGTTCAAGCTTTCATTGAGCAAGCTTGAATCGCGGCTAAATCCGCTCCAAAAAGGGTCCTGCTGTAGCGACACACGACCCGCGACAGCAGGACCCTTTGCCCCATTGAAATGCATTGGAGCGCGATATCGCGCGGTAATTTGCCGCGATATCGCGGGAATTACCGCGCGATAAATCGCTCAATGTGAACGGGGCTTAAGGGATCAGCGTATTGCGTTCCATCTGGAACGCAGCGCCAGATCAGAACATCCCAGATCGTGGATTGCGTTCCAGAGTGGAACGCAATGTGACGCGATGACGTCGTGCGGCTCCTCACATCTAGCGGCCTGAAACACTTATAAGCCTCGAGGGAGCTGAGCACGGTGTTCCACTAATTCTGGAGTGTGCGCCGTGCCTGCTCCAGCCACCTCGATCTTGCCACTTGCTTGGGGCTAACCTGAGCCTGGAACCTCACCTGCACTACTTGGACCAACGCTTGCCACAGGGGTCCCTCTGAACAACCACCTCAAACGCAAGTATCAGTCACCTCAGTGTCGTCATGAAATGGACTGTCAGTTTCCCACACCTCTGAACTGCTGATATCCATTATTATTGTGAAATACCTCAGTTACCATACTCCATTGTATATGCTGCATAATGACTGTTGCAAGGGGAAATGTGTGACATTGCATAACCATCTATGAGGCTGTACTATTGGTTGGTATCACAAATTGTTGCCAAGGGAGATCTAATTAGCCTCCACTGCTGCATAGAACTACTCAAAACTGTGGGATATCAAGCTCTAGGGATCACTGTGCCAATAACCACCAATCAGCCAGTTGGTGCTATTCTGCATTGCTGTATAATCATCATACAGCAATGTAGAATACCAGCAGCTATGCGGGACTACAAGTATTCTGCTGGTGATAGTCTCTCCCATCCCTGCCGCACAGCTTTCCGTACATGCTGCGGGGGGCTGAACTGGATTTTGACCAAATCACTCATCATTTATACTCATCTCTCCAGTTGCCCATGTGTCTTATCTCCCCCTGGTTTCAGAGCTGCAGCTCCCCACTTCTGGGAATATCAGAAGCCTGTGTTCCCAACTACTGTTTTACATTTACAGCAATAAGGTCCATTAAAATGTGTCAAGGCATTAAAATTGTGCACGTACAATCTTTTTGCAATAGTATTTGTAATAAAATTGACCAGTATATCATTGAAATATGCACTTTTCTTCTTCCTTATCTAAACAAAAGAGGTATAGATAGTAGAAAATTCTTCCTCTCCCTCTAGTAATCTTGTCACAGTGAGCGGTTATAGCTCAGAATGAATGACTACGCAAAACAAAGAATGTCAAGCTGTGTGACAAGAAACAGCATCCTACTGTATAAAATAACCTTTATGTAGCAGGTAATTTTGAGTCATTTTATAGTAAAGCAGTATACTAAGCTTGCTTGCATTTTTCTCTGTGCCAATGTAATGTAGTTAATGTATATTCATCCCCATTTTCCTTTACCAGTTACATTTCTTCTGCAACAATTTGAAAAAGATATTCTGTCCTCAAATGCATGTTCATGTTGCATATTCTGATTATAAACAAAGTGAACACGTGCTTTGTCTACACAAGGCAAAGCAATTTAATTTAACCGTACCTAGCAGCATAGACGCACCTTTATTTCGCTCCCCTGCTGCATTTGTTTGTCTCACAGGAGCACAGTGTAACGTCGGAGTCATACCCACTAGAGTCGTAGCTCACTCAGGGATATGGGGCTGCCAAGTAATAGCACTAATAGGCCCAACTGAAGGCCCAGACAAATTAAAAAATATCTATTTGACAGCGCAACTTTTACTTTTTGGGGGGGTTTTATCCAAAGAAGCCTTGATATGAGAAATGCAGCTGGAGATATCAGTTTTGGGTGATCCAAACCTTTTGTGTGCCCCTGTTATGACATGACTCTGTATGCTGCAAGGTAATGGCAAATATTGGTCATAACCGGTCTGAGCTTAGTAATGGTCAAGCAGCGAGATACAGGAATATAAAGCAAATCATGGTAGAGGGTCCAGGCCAGGATCACAAGGCAACAGGGAAGTAATCAGAAACAGGATTGGCTGAATCGGGTCTCAACAATACAGGGCCAGGAACACCAAACAATGCACTGTAGTGGCAACTCCCTGTGATGCTATTCTGGTTGCTATTAGGAGATTTACCTTTTTGTTGGCAGTAACAGTATTTGCAACACACTAAAACCAATGTGCCGCTAATGTGAAAATAGGCAACAAATACAAATGTGCACAATAAAATAGAATACCAAGACAAGTTAGTTCTACAGATTTGCTTTACAGTGACACTAAACTCAGGAATTAAATCTTTAATGCAAGTATTGTATTTCTTCTGTTATATGCTATTTTAAATCACCTTAACATTAACAAAAATGTATCTTATTTGTGTATCATTCGGCTGTAGATCCTCAAATCATCTCTGAATTCTTGCCGACACTACCCTTCCATCTGGAGGGTGGCTACTTTTGTTCCCCAAAGTCCGTATAATCTCACATTTACATCTTGTATTGAAGTCATAGTCTATCATGGGAGTGAGCTTGTAGCAGTAGGAACTTTACAACACACACAGGGATCATGGGGAACAAAAGTAGGAAGGACAGTGCCAGCACCAATTCAGAGATGATTTAAGGATCTACATCCGAGTAATACACGAATAAGATACGTTTTTGTTAATAGTCGGGGTACTTGAATGCATTTTTAAGATTTAATTATTGAGTCACTTTAAGTACAAATTATGTACATCTTTTTTTTCTATATTTTTTCTTTTTACAACACACACTTTTTCCCATTTTATCCTTGCTTATTTACTTTACTACCAAAAAAATACTTTAGCAAAAATGTATTCAAACCATAAAAAGACATGCACGCTCAGATAGATTACATTGATATCCTTTAGTAAAGGAGAATGTAAAAAAGGCATTGATATATATCAGGATAAAACAGGACATCATCTGCATATGATTGACATAAATTGGTGTATGGGAAGTTCCAACCCTGCAGTATGTCATTGACACAAAAAAAACACCCAAAGATAAAGTCACCTTCACATCACACCTTATCTTACCTTTGTAAGGAAAAAAAGAAAAAGAAAAATGGCTTTTCCTTGAACTGCTTTGGCTGATTTGACTGGAAAACAGCATAAATAAAATATGGGCCCATTAAGAGTCATTATCACTCATAAATATAACACTTCAATTTAATTAAAGAAAAAACCTCACACGGATCCTCTTATGATAATAGCTTGTCAGCCAGTGATGACACATTCACTTATGCTGCCTTGCCTCGTTTATCTCTTCAACTCACTAACATTACGGTGAAGGGAACAGTTTTTTCCCCAAGATTATCAGTGTAGTAAGATTTCAGGTCTTCGTCCTAGGTTGTGTGAAAATAACACACGTATCTTCCACATGTGAAGATGTTAGTCATCTAATATAAGCAGAAGCACACCTCATGTAGTAAGAGGTGTGTTCCTTGTTCTACAAAGACAAATGAACAACCAGCATATGGTCATACAGCAATGGGCACTGCCACTCCGAAACAACTGCGGCACTTGGAAACACTAAAAAAAGGACCATTGTTCTTCTCCTTTAACTGCTTCCTGGGTGTAACAGGCCGCGCCCACTCGCGAGCCGGCATATCGCTCGTATGAGGTCCCGGTATGTGCGCCCTCTCCACGGCTCCCGCTGTCACGCTGGTCTCAGGCTCCGCTGTGCCCGGTGCGAGCCCAGGACCAGCCTAGTGCCTCTCTGACAGGGGATTAGAGGGAGGTCGGTTCACGATCTCCCTCCGGTCCCCTCTCCAGTGTCAGAATGCAGAATGTTACATCACTTCCGCATTCTTGTGTCACTCTCCAGCTTCAGATGCTGGAGAGAAGCTGATGAAGCAGATCTATGCTTCATCAGCTTCTTCAGTGGGGTCCTAGGTGACATTAGGGGTCTTGGAGACCCCTGATGTCTCCATAAAGGGGACCTGTCACATATTTTGCTATCACATAGGGGGGTTTCTTAGCCCCCCCCTGTGATAGCAATAAAGTTAAGTGGGGGAAAAAACAGGAGAAAAAATGAACATTGCCCCCCCCCAAAATTTAAGTTACACAAAAAAGAATCTAAAAAAAATTTTTTTTTAAAAGTCCCCACCCCTACATACACGCATGCAAATATGCGTCGGGTGCACATACCTGCGAAAACAACGATTGCACCCATTGCGCCGCACATGTTACATATCGCCGCGAACGTCGCAGTGAGAGCAATAATTCTCGGGCCATCAATCACTGATAACACGAAATTGATGAGCTGTAAAAGGTTTTAAAGCGTCGCCTATGGTCAATTTTGTGTATGGTAGTTTTCTGCAATTTTGCGAGTGCGCGCAATTGTTAAGCTTGACATGTTTGGTGTCTATTTACACGACATGACCCCGTCTTTTATTTTTTACCAAACAATGGGGTAATAATAAATGTTTTATAACATAATGTAAAAAAAAAATATTTTTTTCAAAATTTTCAGTAATTTTTCCTGAATACAGTAAAAAATTAAAACCCCAGTTGTGATTAAATACCACCAAAAAAAAAAAAGCTCTATCTGTCCCCAAAAAATGGTATAAAATTAATATCAGTACAGTGTTTCATGAGGGAATAAATAAATAAATGACAGTCAAAGTACTGCAGCGCTGAATACTGAAAAATGGCCTGGCCAGGAAGGGGGTCTAAACACCACCGACTTCAAGTGGTTAAAGCAGAAGTCAGGTGCGAAAAATACAAAAATTGCTAGGGGGTAAGTATTTTTGGCAGAAGAAACATGTAAAGCCAATTCTGCCAAAACAATTCTCCCTCTCTCCCCCAGCGGTTTTTTTTCTTTTTTTCTTTTATGTGTATACTGTACCACACATGTGCTGTGCAGTGCACACACTCAGAATATTATCACTTTTATAATATGCCGGGAATGGGCTGGGTAGGATGCAACTCCTGCGTATCGAAGGCCACCCAATGGCCGAAGAGGAATCACACTGAACCCGAAAGTGTGGGTGGGAAAGGACAGAGTGGGGGACCAAAGATGGATCCGCCAGTGCTGAAGGAGGGTATACTTCTAAGGTAAGTGTGTCATGATGTGCACACGTGTGGCGTAACAATCACCATAGCAACCCAGGACATCCCCCTGATGCCGTGCGAGCCGCCTGGGTCGCTATGGCATTTCAGGCTGCTGGCTGTCACTGGCGGCTGTGAGGAGAAACACATAGCCATTCACATGTGCAGCGGCACGTACCTCCTCACAGCTGCTGAGTCGATGGCAACCCGCAGCTTCGGGGGAGGTGGCTGGGCCCGTTAATGGCAGCGATGGAGGAGACGGGGCCCAGCAATTGAGGAGGCAGGTCTTAGCGATGCAGAGGCGGGCCCGGCGATCGAGGAGGTGGGGCCCAGTGACGGAGAAGTTGGGGCCCACAAGCGTTCGTGGAGGGAAGGCGGCGGACAGAGGATCGGCCAGACAGGTAAGAGGGCTTGACCACCCACCTGAGACCCAGCAGAGCCCACCATAGATAGTCTATGGTGGGCTCTGCAGGGTCACTCACCCTCAGGTGGGCTGTTTGGGTTATCAGGTGGGCTTATCTAGAAATCACAGGGCCCCATACAAGATTTTGCTATGGGGCCCTGTGATTTCTAGTTACGCCCCTGTGCACACATGCACATAATGGCAAAATTCCCCATTTACACAATAATTAACTTCCGCTTTAAGTAATCTTTCATTGGTACACCTGTGGGCACAACAACCATTGCTAATACAACTAGGTTAACTCAAAGTCAGAGGAAAGGAATATAGGGTAATCAATCATTGCTTATCTTCATTCATTGTCATTACCATGTCTCATGCCTCTAACAACGATGCAAATATTACATAATCAGCATCTCTTGAGGAGTCTTAAGTTTTTAATTAGATTAAAAACACGGGCTCTTAATGAGCTTAGGGCCTACGATGACTGCATGAGACACAATAACTTTTACTTAGACATACACTTGCATTTCACACTTGACAAATGAAAATAAAGATGGTTCTCTGTTTACCAAGCTAACAATTTAAAGAGTGCCACTGTCAAACATACAGTATATGATAATGTAACTCCTAGCGTTACCATTGACTCCTACTCTTGGTATCCAACAGATGCTTGTAGTTTATGCTGCTCAGCGCTTTCACAGCAACACAAGTTACAAAATTGTTAATAGGAAGGGAAATACTTTTTTTTGCATAAGAGATATACACAGTTTTTTCTATCAAGAAACCCCTTTCTACTTACAGGGCTGGATTTCCCACAAGGCCCCAGAGGCCCGGCCTCAGGGCAGCAGGCAGTAGAGGGGCAGCAGGGGTGTAGAATTCCTATCGCCCAATGCCGGGGACACGCAGTTCCGATCACGGGGTGGGTAGTTTTTTTCTACATTTAGTCCTGCTTTGGGCAAGCAGCAGGGCAAAATGTAGAGCGGGGAAACGTTGCCGAGATCACTTGTAAATGCTATCACACAGTGGCTTGCTAGCTCCTGTGTGATAGCAATAAAGTTAAGTGAAAATAAAATAAATACAAATTTTAAAAATATATATAAATTAAAAATAGGTACAAAATAAAATTATAAAAAGTAAAGAAATAAAATTAAAATTGAAAAAAAAATAAGTTATAAAAAAATATGAAAAAAATAAAACAATGTAAAACAACCCTGACGCCCCGCCACCTGGTTGCCATTCTCCATTGGGGGGGTTAAAGGGGAGGGGCGGTGCCTTGAGTAACCTGGCCTTGGGGCAGCCAAGAGAGCAAATCCGGTCTTGTCTACTTAATTTTTTTCAAAGCTGATCGCCAGCCATACCATAATTCTAGCACAGTTCTACTCCTCTCCTGTACTGAAATGGCAGCACATTATGAGCTTTTCACACTGTGCATTCGAACCTGCAGCAAGTCAGACAGACCCCCCTCATTTCTGGGCTGGAGGACATCCAGCATCATCTTGTCCTTTTTTCCCCCCAGCCTTACTGTCCCTGGTCTGCCCCTTTCTTTTATTTAATGTAATTCCTCTCAATAATAGAAGCTCAGCATCACACATGCATATACAGCCTGTCTAGGAATGCCCACTCAGACTAACAACAAGCCATGAAGGCATTTTGATATTTGCAAAACTCCTCCCAAGAGCCAGCCCACTGCTTGCATCAGGGTTGAGGGTTCTTGAGAGGAGTACTGCAGTTACTGTGATGTTTTCAGAAAGCTATAAAGCACCCTTCTGACCCCCTCCCACCATGTTCTTCCTGCATTGCATAGAGAAGCACAAAGACCTAGTGAGGACATCTAAAATTCGATGTATGCAATGAAAATGGAAAGATTTTATTTTGCAACCTCATTAGCATATTGATGGGGGGACTAGAGAAGGCAACATGTGAGCATATTAAACTTTGGCTTTAAGTTTCAAAGCTGCATACTAATGCTAAATGTGGATTTGGTCAGTTTATTGAAAGCGCGGAAATATATCTTTGAGCTCACTGCTATCATGTAAGAATATTCAATTTATTGCTTATTACAGTGCCATGTTGCTGAGGAAGGGCAGGATGCTGAAAGATTCCACTTAATGGTGATATTCAGTGCTCTATACAGTATAATCTGCATGGTAGCACTTAGCTCCAGGATTTATGTCTTTACATGCATGGATTTTGTCTGGGATGCAGAACCTCATGGCACCACCCATAGCAAATTGAAGTGTATTAATCAATAAACCTGAACCAGGAAATATTTGTAAAAAAAAGCAAATGTAGAGATTTACAGTAAATGTAATATATATTTTCTCATTTGGTTACCTCCTAATATATTTAAAGCAATTCTTTCATACATTTTTCAGAGTACAACCATACAGGGAAAAGATAAATAGAAAACAAATATATAAATATAAAGACTAAAGTGTATAGTTAAACGCAAATCCCATAAATGTACAAACTCATAAACCAGTAATATATATGTGGCAGAGCAGCTGCCATATGCTATTTCATCCCATTCAATTTAATCATTATGATCATGATTCCACTTAGCTCCCTATAGATGAAGCAGAGAAGGACATTCCAAGCAAAGCTCATCATTATGCCACTCCCTTGATATGACATATTAGACATGTAACCCCACAAAAAATTTGTTCCATTTTGGATCAATTCGGATTTTCATTTTTTTAATTTTTCTTATTTCGGATCCGAAATTTGATTTGGTTTGTTATTCTGATTTTCGGATTCATCTGAATTTTCGCTGTGGAACAAAGTCACATGACCGTGCCTGTAATAAAACATCAACAGCCAAAAAACCTCATCTGATTTGGCCAGAGAACAGTCACATGTCGGATTAGTTTTGCTTTGAGCGAAATTCGGATGGATCCAAATTTTCATTAAAGGAACATTCAGATTCGTTTGCAATCAGACTCATTTAAATTCGGAAATTAGGATGCCTCTGAATGTCCAAATTTTTAAAAAATTGGTACAAAAATCAATTCATAAAATTTACATGTCTATGACATTTAGGGATCAGCGAACCAAGAAGAGTTTGAAACCAGAACATAGCGCTTGAACCCCATCAAAGTCTGTGGGAGTTTATTTTTCTCTTCCCTTTTCCAAGGTCAGTATGCAAGATTTTGTTAAAAAAAAAAGAGCATGGGTAGCTGAGCACTGCCATGAGGGACCAAAAAAAAAAATATTGGTTTCGTTTGTGGTATAAATATAGCACGTATCACAATACCAAGCGCAGCACACTGGTTCACAAAAAAAAAATACTATTTAATACAGCTGAGAGTGGGAATTTTTTTGCAGCATAAACACCAACATTAAAAATACACAAATCCTATAAACACCAATATTAGAAATACACAAATTCTTTAAACAACATGCTTGAGGAATGTCATAAAGCTGCATGTAAATTGCACACCAGTATGATGTAGTCTTGCGCAAGTGAATTTGGCAAAAAAAATCTGTTGCAGATCATTTCCCAGCCAGTTGCTTCTGTTAAAAAAGTGGATAAGGTTCTGATATGGATTTTGAGGGGGGCCACATGGTGTTTTTTCCTTAATGAGACAGTAAACATTATTTGCAAAATGTGTACTGTTCCTAAAATTAAAACAAAAATTGATGTTGGGTCCCCCCAAAACAATGCCGAGCTTATCCAGGCATGTAGCCCAAGCAAGTGAAACCTTTCTGAACCTTACCAAGCCACATGCCCCCTACATTGGCAAGCTACTTTAAAAGGGGGGGGGGTTCAAAGTCTACCCCCTAACACAAGGCACCTTGTCCCAATTACAATATTGTGTAATTATTGAACTTGTTGGCTCCCTTTAAAATAGCCCCCTCCTTTCCTGGCCAGCCAGGACGGTAGTGATACCACTACTAAATAGATGGCCACTGGCTGCAGCAGCTGGAGATTCAGATAGGTGAGTGAGCTGGCCAATTCTTGCCATTTAGTTTGCCCATACGCTGAGCAGGTGGGTTTTGACTAACTCATGGTCGACCTGAACCTGAAGCTCATGATTTTACAGAGAGTTTAGGGGCTCTTTACAGAGCTGTGCCATAAAGGTGTTACAACTGGAGCCGAAGCTAGCCGAAGGATCGGCCGAAGCTACGGCCAGATCCTTCGGCAGCTTCGTGAATAGACCCCATAGTTTTCCTTCAGATTATTGCATTTGAAAACCAACTGGGAAGTCAATTTATTTATTAAATTCTTGGCTACAAAATTTGTTTTTGTAGCATTTGTTTGATTTTCTAATAGTAAATGGGGTCAAATCAGTAAAGATGTGTCACCATAGTGACAAAAAAAATAAAAAAATCGGGCAGGATGGAAATTTTTTTAACAAATTACATTAATTTGGGAAACTCCATTCATTTCTAAAATGTTAAAACCAAACAAAATTTCAAATAACATTTGTCAACATTTGCCCCGGGACATTTTCTAATGTTTGCTTTTTTTTTGCTCTTAAGAATTTTTTTTGGAAAATCAATAGGCCCAGAGCTGAAATGTGTAAATTTTAAAACTAAAGAGGTCTCCAGTGCCAGTCAAGAGCACCAATTAATAAAGGGAATAACTGTAAGTATGTTGATGAATTAAATTGAGTGAGAGGTACATATGCATTAAAATTAGAGGGTGTGATGCAAAAAGAGGCTAGGGTTTGAAGCGAGTAAAGAAAATCTGAATCAACTCTCAAGCGATTAGAAACTCCCCACATGATGTACATGGATCAAATCAATCATCCTAAATTCTGATTACACAATTTAAAGCAGTTAGAGGCAGGCCTTTTCTTTAATTTACTAAAGGCAATTAGACTGTTGACTTTGCAGAGGAATTTGCATTATGTAGTGGAAGTTTCCCCTTAGTTCATTGAAGGAGGTAAAGTTGTGCTAACTTCCAGCTTGCAATCATGTGCAAGCAAGCAGATTGGGTATTCTTTCCAGTAACATTTCACCACATTCACTAAGCTAAAGAAAACTTCTATTGCAAAGTGCCAATTCCCTTGCAAAGTCAACAGATTATTTGCCTTTAATAATTCAACCCCAATATGTTCTTATCCCCCCGGGTATCAGCATTATGGGTTATTGGGTGCACCCTGGAGTGTTACCCTGGAGACAGAAATTTACAGGGTTATTCACAAAAGGGTGAAGAGTTTGGAGAAGGCGGGAGAAGTGAGCAATCTAGGCCAAAATAGCTGATTTGGAAAAATTCTCCAATTCAGCTCACTTTCCAGTTCAGCTATGTTGTCCTAGATTGTTTACTTCTCCTGCCTTCTCCAAGCTCTTCACCCTTTTGTGAATAACCCTGTTAGTCTTTAAATTTGAGGGCTATGTGTGTTACTAGACACAGCGCACCCCTTTTGATGTGTTTTATTCCTAGTGGTTTTATTATACTCTTCTCAAAATGTCACAATTGTATGTCAGGTGTTTAGAGCAAAACCCTGGAGTATGTTCTAAAGCTTTCCAAGTGAACATTAAATTACCACCAACTTATTTTACCTGCTACCCTGCTTCATTCCCAAGCAAGGACAACCAAACTGGAAGTTTTTACTTCGCAAAATTTGGTGAAAAGGTGTACACCTTTGTAAAAATGCATTGGGGCTAATCAGGAAGGGAATATTAAGCTGTATTTGGTGGTAAAGGGCTTTTTCACACGACGTCTGGATTGTGTCCTGACCAGAATTGTGCGCTCCTGCACCCAAAATGCATTCCAATCTATCCCTATGTGTTTTATGGGCCCCAGTTCACATGTGTGCAGTCCGTTCCGGACAGAGAAAATACTGCATGTCACATTTTGTCCGGTCCGGAAACGCATGAACGCGGTAAAAGCACATAGAAAATGCACTGCACGCATAGCACTGCGTCTGCAGATCTGCACCAGATCTGGACCGGAAAATCGTGTGAACAAGCCCTTAGGGATTTTTAATCACTTTAAGTGGCTCCTGTGTTTGTTAGATAAGCTCCTATCAACTATTTCGGACCTGTCATTACAAATGCCACTCATTAGCTGGGAGCATGGTGTTAGATAATGAGAAACAGAAAAATTCAACAGTCATGTGATCACCAAGTAAGCAGTGTTGTAAAAATCAGATGGATTTTTTGATACCAGTAGCCTCTCACGGTTTCTTCTTCGTTGCTGGCCTGCACAATTAAAGCTTCTGTTGCTTTTCCTGTATTTTTCATCATTAGCCTCCATGCCCAGTTCATAAAGCCTCCTAAAGAGGAACTTTACCCATATCTTCAAAATAACCAGAAAGAAACGTTTAGTAATGACAATCTACATACACGTGCTTATAGATAATCGAAAGCTTTTTATTCTTTGCATACCTTGTTTTTCTTTTCCTCCACATTCTTCTCACAGTGGCCATTTTTACTAAGGGCAGATTAATCCGTCTCCCTTTACTTCCTGGAACTCTGGGACATGTGACTAGGACATGCACATCATCTCAGGGGAGGAGTCATTACTCGCACTCTGAGGAGACCAACATTGGTGGATATCGCTGAAGACTTTTGCATGTACTATACTCTACCTGGAGGAAGGGGATTAGTACAACTAAGTCAGGAATTTCCATTTGTCGAAGGAATTACATTTTAGGTTAAAAAAGACAGAGATTGGTGTCCGTGGACTTTCTGCTGTCCTCATTAACCCTCTAAACCCTCCACAGAGTCAGTGATAGATCCAGCAACAGTGATTTTCCCTTATTTAGCAAGTGTGCGGGGCCGTCTGTATGAGTGGGAGTGTGAATGGTTTTGGACAACGTTGTCAAAGGTTTTTAATAGGAAGATGCAATCTCATGATCCACTTTTTTGATGTTTGATTTTTTTCAAATAAACGTTTTCATATTAAATACCTGTACACTCCCACATATCACCGGGGGGTGGGGGTTGTGTGTGTGTGTGCAAAATGTTGTTCTGCCCCGGGCGCCCGTTACTCTGGTTACGCCACTGGTATGATCGGTTGCTTGCATGTGTATTTTCTCAAAACAGGACTCCCTCTGTCCAAAGGATGAAATCGGACTATAAGGATTACATTATTCAAATTAGCAAAACATTTAGCAAACCATACTTTTCCCCTATAATATTTTCATCTATATATACTTTTACATCTGTGCTTAATCAAAAATTATTAAAAGGTGTATTGGAACCCAGTAGGGTGCATTTTCCCAATAAAACCTCATAGAAGCACAAAATCACAGTATATAATTGCACATTAAGGTAGTATTTAACTCTCAAACGTTTTTCAATAATAAATCCAGATGAAGCAAATATTTAATGCCCTGCAAAGTTTTTATTTCAATTTTTGCCCAAACATTTACAGTCATCATGTTTCTGAACAACTGGCTCCAACTCTCCCAGCTTGGCTTCCCTCAACTTTCTGTCCAGTACAAGATCATAATGGACAGCACAGTCTCCAGCAGCTGTCAATCTACTAGCATGGAGAATGGAGAAGCAAGTAGCAGAAGGAGTGGCTTGTCTTGCTGTGCCTGTGTGTTTGCGGAGTCATTCACTGCTTACTAGCACACACAGGGATGTCTCCATAGGATCCTGCAAGGGAAAGGAGCCACCCTAATACAGGATATCGGGGTCAGTTCTCAGTGAACCAGTTGATTCTACATAAAGCTAAAACATTTAAACATCATTTAAACATTTAAAAGGGAAGCATCCATTATCAGAAATGAAATCAGCATTTAAAAGAGACTTAAAACCTTCTCACTTTAAACTAGAGACAATGTTCAAAGTTTGTTGATCTCTAATCATCATCATCATCATCATCATCATCACAGCATGTCTTTTACGTACAATACATTTCTCAGGGATTAAATCAGTATAGGTACTTTGAAATTAAATGTAAGTAAAAATCTGCCTTCAGAATAATCTAGCTGCTCACTAGAGTTAATTATCTAAAGAGTTAAATCAAATTTGATCACAAAGAAGCCTGCAATGTGTCTCTAAAGCGATATATCAGGAAATCTCTAGATACCCAGGGGTCCATTTCCTTGTGTAGATTCTCTGACATGAAAAGAATAGTCCTGAGGCTCAACTGCATATCCTGTTTATTTCAAACACTATCTCAGTTCATACACTAGCAAAACATCCAAAATGCAGCTGTGCCCCAGGACTACTCCTTTCATGCCAAATGACGTTTTTGCCATTCCAATGTGAAAAAGCAGGAAAATGTAAAGCCCACATAACACACAAAACTGCTTTCGGTGAATATATTGAGGCGGTTATAAGCCTTTGTATAAGGCAGATATGTATCTGACTATTCAAACAATCTAGTGCTGGAAGGCTTTTTAAATTTCACAACTGTAGTCAAATACAGAAAGATGAAAATCTCCAACACCTGTAGATTCAAGGATTTATTATTGCTTAAAAGCAATTCATTGTCAAAAACCAAGTGAAAACATTGCAACAAGCTGCTTCCCAGCAAACCAGCAAATGGTTTATGTGGTCACATCTATCTTTTCTCAAAGTTCATTCTGGGAACTATTTACGTGAGTTCTGTTCTTGTGGGTATTACAGAATGTTCATATTTATGTGGAGTAGCCTGCGGTTGTTTTCATTTGCCGTTTATATGAAATTTAGCCTCAGCTCGGGAAAATTCTAGTAGATACAACATATGAAATAATGTTATATTATGTTTTTTATTATTAGTATGCACACCAAGACCAAACTTCCTCTGCTTAAAAGACTTTGCATAGTGAGAATTGATTCAGTGTGTGTGTGTGGACCATAACAATCTTACTATAGATAGATATGACTGAACAATAATTATACAACAAATTCTAGAAGCTATAGGGATTTACCAATATACAACTTCTATATACAAAAAACACCTACTCATTACTGATACTCAGGGGTCTATTCACGAAGCTGCCGAAGGATCTAGCCGTAGCACATTGGCCGGCCGACAGCCTGCTTCTGACAGCTGGGCGGGGCTCCGGCCACTTGCAGAGGATCAGCATCCCTGGTTACCTGCTAACCAGGGACACTGATCTCCAAACAGCAAACTCTCCCTGGCGCCCCAGGAGTCTCCTACTCCCGGCCGCCAAGGAGAGAAACACTGCTGTTTCTTTTTTTCTCCTTATGCTGACACGGAGCGATGTCAGAATATTTAAAAAAAAATTCCCATTGAAATGCATTGCTACATTCGTATTGGCTATTTCAACTTGCAATAGCCAATAGTAAACTAGCGTTGTACCCGCCCTCTGCTGCAGTTCTCCATCAGGTCCATCAGCAGAGGGCGGGTACAATGCTAGTTTACTATTGGCTATTGCAAGTTGAAATAGCCAATACGAATGTAGCAATGCATTTCAATGGGAAACATTTTTTTTTTCCTATTCTGACATTGCTCTGTGTCAGAATAAAGAAAAACAAAAGAAACAACAGTGTTTCTCTCCTGGGCGGCCGGGAGAGGTTTTTTTTTGGTTTTTTTTTACGGCAGCAGAGCTGCCGGACAATAGGAAACTATTGGGCGGAGCTAGCAGTCACTGCTAGCTCCGCACAATCGTTTTCTATCTACTTTTTTCAATCTTTTTCTGTTCTGCTCGTTCCCTCTGAGGGACCGAGCAGAACAGCCGGCCCAATGACGCTCAGCGGCATTCGGCTATTCACTCACTGCTGTTCGGCATCTATAAGAATAGGCCGAACAGCAGTGAGTAGCCTGCCGGAGGTTCGGCTCAGCCGATCCAGATGTTGGATGGGCTGAGTCGAACTCCTTCTGCACTTCGCGTTGGTGCAGGAACATGCTGAGCATGTTCGGCCAACCCAAAGCCATGTGAAGCAAGCCGATGTACGGCTGGTTTCAGCCTGAAGTGAATAGCCGAACAGTGTTCGGCTCACTTCACTTGGGATCGGTTGTTCACTCGGCTGCCCTCGGCAGCTTAGTGAATAGACCCGTCAGTTGCGCATAGATAGCATAAAAACTACATTATATCAGTGTTTTCAAAAGTGTAAAACTGTATATTATGTAATTCAGAAAGCCCACTCTGAATGGCTACAAAACACCATACAAAATCAAAATGGTGGTATTATCTAAATCTGGTCTAATATTGTTTATACTTTACAATATTAGACCAGATTTAGATAGGAGCAATAACAGTCTGAGTAACACTAGCCCAAAATAAAGGGTATTTATACGAATGCAAGAAGTCTAACTAACAAACTGGAGGACCCTGAACTCCTGTTACTCGAGGAGCACTTTGACTTTCTGGTAGACATGTGCAGCAGAACAAAATTGTTTAGTTTAGTTTTGATTCGGATTTTGCATTATTTAGTTTTTCGGATTCGGGTCCGAAATTAAGTTAGTTTAGGGAATCGGCCGAAATTCATTAGCGGTAGTCCGGTCGAAATTTAGAAATGTCGTTATTTGGACGAAATTTCTTTTTAGCAACGAAAAAAAAAGCGTGAGGTTTCCCCCAATTCATACCAGACCCTTTAGGTCTTGTAGGAATGTTAGGAGGGACTCCCCAAGTTAAAACACAAAAAAGTGCGTGGGGTTCCCCCCAAAACCGTTACCAGACCCTTTAGGTCTGGTAGGAATTTTAAGGGGGAAAAACGTGGGGTCACAGACCCGAATAGCATTCGGAAACTCATGAATAGTTTCCGAATTTCGATTCGGAATGAAACGAATCGCACGTCTACTTTCTGGGAGTAACAGAAACATGACTGGACAGCTCGCATGACTGGGCAATTAACATACATAGGTACAATCTGTTTCGGAGGGACAGGGTCGGTAGAAGGGGAAGAAAGGTATGCCTGTATGTGAAGAGCAATCTGCAGGTGCACATGCGTGAAGACATTGTTGATAGAAATTGTGACGGTGCTGAGTGCTTGTAGCGAGAACTAAATAAGCTGGAGGTAAGTTTTATGAGAAGTCCCTTTCTGTATTAGGTACCTGCTGCTTCCCTGTCAGTCACTTATATTCCAACTTCTCAAGGTGTATATGATAGTCAGCAAACAGTCCAAACTTCTCAATTAAAGTAATATTTTTGACATGTGTGTTTCTGGGTCAGAAATATACAGACGCATGTCATTTTTAATGAAAACGCCAAGTTCTTGCACCCACTGATAAACCAGGGTAAGGTAGGCTGATAGGAGGTCACTTCCTGTGGGTCCTCCCCATGTTTTAATATCAGAATGATGTTAACTGCCAAAAATTCCTTCAGGAATCGATAACCTCCCACAAAATACCGAGCAAAATAGAAAAACAGTGAAAAAAGTAGAAAAAAAAGTAGAAAGAAAAGGTTTACAAATGTAAAAAAATGATACATTTAAAAAAAAAAGATTTTAAATTTAAAAAAAAAGATTATTTAAAAATAAAAACAATGGGGACGCTGATCTGTCATTGAAACTGGGCGGAGTCAGCCGTGAGATAACGGCTGGCTCTGTGCAGCAGTCATATGTGAGGCTTTCGGCCGGCCAGTGGTCGGCCGTTCGGCCAGCTTCGGGTTTCCCTTCGGCTCAGGCGAGCCGAAGCATATGCCTTCGGCTCGACTGAGCCACTCGGCCAACTTCGGGAGCTGTACGGGCTATAGTGAATAGCCCATACAGCAGCCCTTCGGTTCTACTGAAACGAAGGGCTTCGGTTCTACTGAAACCGAAGCTACGGCTGATCCTTCGGCTAGCTTTGTGATTAACCCTCATAGAAACAGTCCTCGCCTATACAGTAGGTTCTGCAGCACCAGCACTTTGCACCCTTCTACCCCTTTACTACTCTGCTAGATTTTGGTACAAGTGCCCAGTGGCTACATAAAGAAGATGAAAAATGTTATTTAAAAAAATAAATGACTTCTATGCCTGCCTTCCCCTTAAATCTTCTGCTGATGCACCAGCCCACATGTTCCATTATTGTAATGTGCCTCTGATTGTTTGGTGATAACTCACAGGCTAGCTGAAAAATAATCAAACCATTGCCTTTGTTACCCCTTCAGTAAACCTCAAGATGTGCCACATATAATTTGGAAGTCAAAATAAGTAAGTAAATCATTCTTAGGGGCTGAATTATAATAGCTACTAGTCTTTATATCAGTTCTGTGGGGTTTTCAATTTTGTATCAAATCTTTTGATTTCCTAATATTGGGAAACATTGTATACAGTATGTAATACCTTAAAATTTGAATGAATGATTGCTTTGTATGTGATAAAATTATTTTGCAAATTCTATCTATGACAATGCTGATAATGTTTTATTAAACGCTGTCCTTGCATGACATGTGGTTTATCTAACGCTGATAAAATCTATAGGATCAACAGTCAAGCCTGTGTTTCTAATTAGGCCTAATTAGCAAAAAGCAACTCTCTGCTGGACTACAGTTCTGTATGCATATGATAGGGTTAGGTCAGATTGCTATTTATATGGACATGTACCATACTATTAACAAGCCCTTAAGAGTGTTTAATCAATATACAATCCTTAGAGTTTTGACCCTAGTATTATCCATATCTAACACATGGATTGTTATTCACTTTCTACTACAACGCAATAAGAATTCTAGGCAGCAACAATTATCTTGAGAACATATAATACTGACACTAGAAGGTAGTGTAATTAATTAAATAACTTGATATGGAATACAATTTATTTTCCAATATTTTGTGAAACTGTTCACTCTTTTTACTCTAGAAAAAAATGAGTACAGGTTTCCCATAAATGAGCACAGTGTGTGTGTATGTGTGTGTCTTTTGATTAATAGAGTGATATTGCTATTCTAACATAGAGGTAAGTAAATATGGAGGTATTGCCCACCTTAACAAATAAGGTTTGTTATAACTGATTCATATGTATGGTAAAATGACAAACTGCTTACTTTTTCCATTTGCCTACATGTATTCATTCAGACTAGTCCAAGCTAGAGAGAATCATAAAGTTTATTAATCACGATTGTCTGGCTTCTGAATTGCAAGATTCTCCACACATGAGACAGGTTCGCTAGGAAAAATGAAGGGGAGCCAAAACAATTGCAATTTGTTAATTCCCCTGGCTTTATTAAGTCAGTTTTAAAATATACCAGTAGCATATAAATAGATACACTTGATGTATTTATAGTGAACCCAGCTGCCATTGTCTCTGTAAAAGAAAATGTTGAATACCACAATTGCTCTGTTGCAGATACTATCTCCAAGACTGGTGCCTGCAGCCTCTACACCCCTCAGCTCTGGTGGTTGGAGGCCCACTGGCATAATGGAGTACAATGCCGAATACCCAGAAGAAGACCCAAAGGAAGATGGAATCCCCAGCAAGGGAGGAGCATAGGGCTAGAGGGGATAGGTTTGGCAGGTAAGTCTGCCATAATGTGTTAATATGCTGTGCATACTAGCACATTGTGTTTAAAAGTTCCAGGGCCCCCTTTTTCCCTAAAACACTTTACTTCTGCTTTAAGCAAACATCATCACTCTTCTATAATTTAATGTCACATGGGCGGCAATCCTTTATCCATCTATTTATAAAAGTGTTCTATGTTCTTCTGTTGTTCAAATGTTCTATGTGTGCATTGTAGTTAGAACTGGGTGAGTATGATTACTGATGTGACTCTTGTGTCTGTATTGCCTCCTAATTCCAATCCACTCACTTAAGTGTAGTTCTTCTGCAAGTGCAGTACATAGACTGCCTATTTTTTTTATATTTAGTTCCCCACTTGCCTGTAATATAAGAGTTTTATAAAATAACAACGCCACCTCATTTGAAATTGTCATGAACTTTTTCAACTGATCCATGCAAACTATCTCTTTTCTATTAAATACATTTTATGTATAATAATTAAGAAAAATAAAAATCAACTGTGAAATAAGCACTCCGTGAAATGTTACATAAATTAGCAAACAACACTATGTTCTTAAACTAGCCTTGCAAAAAATGCTAATAACTTTATTAAATAAAATACTTAGCATTATTATTAAATATTAATGAAGGAGAAAATGTGACATTTATTCACACTCTATCTATTTACCCCTCATTTTACTTGCTTCCAAGTAAATCCAGGTTAAGTTCTACAATAATTTTCCTATATTAAAACTGAAGTACATTTTTAATCAACTTCTTTGAAAGGAAATACTTTAATGCGCCAGCTGATTTAGCAACATTCAATAAGACAAACAGCCAGTGGTGTATTTAAGTTTTATGCTGCCAACCCCCCTCTGCCTAATCCCTCCACTGGCTAGCCCAAAGGATAACATCAAAATATTAACAACCACTTACAAAGCCACCCTAACCATCCCCTCTGCTCTTCCAAAGACCTCCTGCTTTCCAGCTCCCTCATCAACTCCTCCCATGCTCGCCTCAAGGACTTCTCTAGAGTCTCTCCCATCCTCTTGAACTCTTCACCGCAACCTGCCCGGCTATCTCCCACTCTGACTGCCTTTAGGCAATGCCTTAAGACTCATCTATTCAAGGAAGCCTATCCCACTCAACCATCACATTCTCATTCAGTTCATTCCAACACAGCTACCTCCTCATGTATCACTTCCCCCTCCCTTTTAGATTGTAAGCCCTCACGGGCAGGGCCCTCCTTAGCATCTTGTCTTGAATTGTATTGTGATTGTAATGTCTTCCCTATATTGTATATTGTAAAGCGATGCGCAAACTGTTGGCGCTATATAAATCCTGTATAATAATAATGATATAATAATAATCACGGGAGTGAGCTTTGAGCAGTGGCTACTTTACAATTCACACAGGGACCATGAGCACTGTTTGTCCTTAGTTAAATGATTTAAAAGCCTGGCTTCTGCATTGTATGTTAATGAAATTATTGAGAGAAACACAATCCTTAAATGTTTACTCCTAAGTGTTTTTATGAAGACAGGTCACTGTGAAGGTGCTCAAAAACCATGGATTCAGCCATGTTGCCTGCTGCAACATGGCTGAAAAAAAATGTAAATCTAAAATAAAAAATGTAAATGTAAAAGGCAGGAAATATTTTTTTTATAATTTTTTGTTATGCTGTGTGAATGGGAACACATGACAAACAAAGAGTGGAGGTTCTAAAATTTGACTGCAAAAATGAAAATACACTTTAAATATTTGCACAAAACACTATATAACCTATTACTGGCATTGGGGCATGGCAATAAATATATCAAAGTTATCTCTGCTCATCTTATCTGAGGAGATGAAACAAAATATTCAAATGAATGCCAACACCAATGTCAGTCCCCAGATATTAACATTTATGTGCCATATGCAGATTGACACTCTCAAAATCCCCTAGATTGTGGAATATTGTCTTTTCTTCCCTGGCAACCCTTTGGATTGTGGCATATGACCTCTTATTTTATGGCAGTCCTTTGAATTGTGACATATTATCTTTTCTTGTTTGTCAATCTTCTGAATCGCAGCATTTTATCTCTTATTGTATGACAGTCATTAATTTTGTGGGTTAGACCTTGTCATCTATTTATTTTTTTACACTAAAATAATATTTTCTTTTTGTGAATTGCACAGATTGAAAAGCACTGGAGAATATGTTGGCATTATGCAAATAAAGAATGACAGCAACAATAATGAACACATTTAATACAGATATTAACTTCAAATATTCTGTACACAGTAAATGTTTCTCTATTTGTTTTGTACAAACCAACTCAAATGTTGGCAAACTATGCTATTAATAGGACTGAATAGCAAATATAGTCATGTGGTCAGGCGCTGATGCCGGATTTCGAAACAGAAATACTGAAGATTGAAGAGGGCAAATCAGTGTTTTATTCATCACTCAGTTATAGTACAGTTTGCAGAAGACAACAGCACTGCCATGCTAATATTCAAGAAAGAACTTTGCTTTGTAGTACCTGCCTGTAACAGTATGTCACGATGATAGAGCAAAGTGCAAGGGAACTCCAGCAAAGTGACACAAGAACAAAGAAAACCAAAGTAAGAAATTTCATTTTTAGGGATTCTGTTTTTCATAAGCCCTTCCCACAGAGGAGTTATAGCAAGCACACAAAGAGAATACATGTAAAGTAGCAGCACCCCAACACTCTGATACCCTGCCTTTATTCAGACACCTGACGCTCACAGCCAGCTTCCAAATGCTGAAATTAAGTGGTGGCCAGAAAACCCACCCACCCTTTCCCGGGGCAGACTTCCCTAAATCGGCCAACGTCATTTTTAACTTTCTGTTACTTATGGGGTGTCCTGGATGTGCCTGAAAAATGGAAAGAGTAACATCACAGCAATCAGCTCATCTCTCTATCACTCCCCCTATCAGCATGCTTCTTTTCAGTGCATAAGCAGATTGGCCTCTTGTACTACTTTAGCCTCTCACACACCAGCCCTGCTGAGGCTTATACCGTGTCAAATTAAGGTAATATGCATTTACTGGTGTCTTTTATATTTGCCAAAAGTTCAACTTTAAGGATATAATGATGATGCATCCTCCCTACAAGGAAAAGTTCTGCAGTGGGTGGCTTCAGCAATACCTGCTGAGGTTTCAACACAGCATGGTAATCTCAAAACACCAGATTACTGGCAGGGAGTTGATTGGTATATGAAAAAGGAAGCTCTCAGTTGGAAGTGGGGATGCAACGAAATTTCGGCTGCTGAAACATTTATGGGCAAAATGAAGATGGTACCAAAATGGCTGAAAATGTGGCCAAAATTAAGGTGCATCCCTAGCTTCTCTCCTTCCTGTTGGGCGTCGGTCTGTGTCCCGTCCGATCCCAATTGCGCTCCTCCCAGCTAGGTCGGCAGAGGCAGCGGGGATCCGAGGGGACAAACACCAGCACACAGCGGAGAGGAGAGAAGCTGTCAGGATGCCGAACAGGGCAATGCAGGGAGGAGACCGCTGTCAGCTGTCACAGGAGGCTGAGCTCTCCCACAAAGCCTCCTGTTGTTGCCCTAAAACATACATTTGTGTCTGTGTTTAAGGATTGAGAGGATGTGCAGATATTTATTTCTTATTGTATTGGTTATTTCTTATGCATACACAACAGTGTAGTTATAACAAGCTCATAAAATGTGTAAATGCTGTCCTTTTATCCATATAAGTCACAGTTTTTATAGCTGATAATTCAACGAGTATATTATGTCTTGCAAATCACCATGTAACAAGCAAAGATCATATTCATGGATTTAACCTTTTTCTTCTTCTCAATCAATGCTTATTGAATTTACATACTGTAAAAGCAGCTGTGCTTTCCAGCTTTGCTATAGGATCTCATTTCCCAATAAAGGTCCCCAATCAATCTTGCAGCATGTGCATTTCCCTGTTGATCAACAGCTATAGCAAGCTTATGGAAAATGGATAAATGTAACCATTTCTCACTTTTCTCTTCTGTTTGAGGAGCAATCTCAATGCATCCCATATTCTTTTCAAGCAATACAAACATTCCTAAACTGCGATATTGTAATGCATAATTTGCTTAATGATATTGTGCTATAATGGTAGCTGAACGGTCAGCCTCCGTAAAATGCTCCACGTGCCGTACCATCTCTTTCCTTCCTGCTAATGTGATAACACCCCTGAGGCAAACAAAAACCAGGAACTCACCCAAACTCCACCCCCTCCACCAATCCCCGCCATGTTTCACCTTTCACCCTAAATATAGGTGTAACATGACACATGGTCACACAGTTGGATTATGCTTTTAACAAGCATGTGAGCAAAATGCAAAATACCTGGCATCAAATTATAAAATATGCAGCATTGCTGGTCAATTTTACCAGCTCCAAATATCAACTGCATTTCAGTATCCAGATGAATTGATGCTTTTAGATTTATGTGGGGGCATACATTTGTGTTGTTAACAGCAACACTTTTAAACCGCAAAACTAACCAGTTAGGAATGAACTGGCCTGGATTAATTTCATAGGTTGCTCTTAAATCCAAAACCTATTAAAGTAAATGGGGGGCAAATCTTGAAAATCAATTCTGGACATTCAAGACTAGTAGACAAGGCAAGGGCATAGGGAGCTGGGCACTGCCATGTGAGGCATGTACTAATGCATAAACACATCTTACAAAATAGTCTTCAGCAGGGAAAGGGTCCTCTTTTTATGCAACTTTGTGGGTGACATGGGAAAAACACAGATCCTTTCAAATACATGTATGGTAGATGCCTTTAAGCTGTTAGTGGTTATATGAAACAGTACGATGCTCATGGAGAGCATAAGCAACATAGTATTCTGGCATCACATATTTTGCATGTGTAATACATTTTTTTTATTTTACATTAGTGCTTAGCCTAAATACAGCAACATCAGCAACCCATCATGTTTCATTATAACAAGAAAAGAAATAGCTTTTTTCATATTTTTTTATGCAACACCTAATTTTTATCATCTTCAGGGAAGCATAGCAGCCATTTATTTTTGGCCTGCTAATGCTTCTCAAGGGTGCAAAGCTGCCACTTGCTCTTCTAGTGCTGCTCCTGCACCCATTTCTTAATCCCCATAAACTGTATCATCCTGATGTAAAGTGCACAGAAATCTTAATTTATTACAGGTATTTATATAGCGCTGACAATTTACACAGCACTTTACATAGTTGCACATTCACATCAGTCCCTACCTAGGAGCTTACAATCTAAGGTCCCTATCTCACATGCATACAAAGAGAGCCAACTTAGAGAGGAGCCAATTAACCTACCAGCATGTCTTTGGAGTCTGGGAGGAAACCGGAGTACCTCGAGGAAACCTACGCAAGTACAGGGAGAACATGCAAACATGATCCTGCCTGGGATTTGAACCAGGGACCCCTGTGCTGCAAGGCAGAAGCGCTAACCACTACGCCACTGTGCTGCCCCCACTACGCCAGTGTGCTAATAATAGGTCTCTCGTAAGAAAAGGGAGATTCCATGAATAACAAAGGAGGAGGGCCTTGGTTCCAAAAAGTCTTGGGTTAAAGTACATTATACTTGTTGCGATTTGTGTCAATATATTGGACAAGGGGAGGTCAGAGGATTTGTACAACAACTTTTAGCACAATAATGTCCTTCTGTTATAGTCTCTTAAAATTATATATCCTTACTCCCACACTCCAGCATTAAGGATTGCAAGGATCTTCACATTGCGATGTAACAATGCTGATAAGGTAACAACAAACAGATATCTGCCCGTGAATGCTCTCTTTCACAAAAATCAATTCCAAAGTAATTCCTCCAATATCCATAGAGGTATGGCAGTCATATCCATACAAAAAGTATCTTAAATGTCCATCTCATTCACTGAATATACTTAGGCAGGTGCCAGAGGTAGGGTATAATAACATGAAAGCAGTGGCGTAACAACCGGGGGGGGGCAGCAGGGGCGCGGGCCCCGGGCGAAAAGGGAAGGGGGGGGCGCCGGGCGAAAACGGCCATATAAAAGTAAAGTAAAAAATAAAAACATTTAATAAAAAATTAATTAATAAATAAAAATTGATTTAAAAAAATGAAAAAGTTTCTAAAAAAATAAAATATTAAAATTTGAAAAATTAAAATAAAAACATGTGTGTGTGGGGGGGAGGTGCAGGGTACAGTTCCAGTGGTTGTTTATATAATGGGGGGGGGGCAAAAAAAATGTTCTGCCCCGGGCGCCCAGAACTCTGGTTACGCCACTGCATGAAAGTAACGTGTCTTAGTGCGGTTAAGCATTCTCCTCCTTTGTTATTCATGGGATATCCTTTTTTTTTGAGAGACCTAGTATTACGATTTCTGTGCACTTTATATCAGGGGATACAGTTTATGGGGACTTTTAAAACACCATGGTTTTTAAGTGTGTGATATGTTGGTTTCAAGTAATTTTCTGTGTATTGTTGTAAATAAATATTATGCTGTTTTTTGTAACAAATTATGTGGTAGCCATTTCTGCACATGACACACATACAATCTTGGGTCGATTGAGTCTCAAAATAGGGTATTTGTTGGAGAATTAATACTGTGTATTATACCAGGGGCTCTGAACGCTACTTTTTGTGGGGAGTTGTGGTCATTGATTGGATAGTGAATATTGCACATATTTACAATGATGCACTCAGGGACTCTATAATGTAAAGCTTTTAAATGTGTGTGGTGTCAAATATTAATGTCACTTTATAATACAATATAATATAATATAAATGTATGTTGTGAAAAGGATGTTTTATGTTTTACAATGCCATGCATGGTGATCCCATAAAAAGAAGCTTTTACATGTGTCTAGACTTAATAATTGTAGACCTTTAAGTGAAATGTTACCCTTATCTTTAAAATAACAACAAAGCCTCCTTTAGATATATTTAGTAATGGCAATCTACAAACAGACACTTCTGTTTGTAGAATATTTAATTGCAAACAGTTTATTCTTTGCATACCTTGTTTTCCTTTTCCTCCCATTCTTCTCATGGTGGCCATTTTTTTTTACCGAGGGCAGATTAAATCAATTTCTCTTTACTTCCTGGAACTCTGGCACACGTGACTGGACATGTGACCATGCACATCATCTCAGGGAAAATGCCTTTCTCAGATGAGATTTCCCAGCAAATGCACTTAGATGTAACCTTCCCAGCATGCAACTCTTGAGCACAGGCTACATCACCGATGCCTAAGATGACCAGGAAGTGGAAAAACAGTAATTGTAAGTAGAAGAAAAATCGCTTTATTTAACCAATTATTGTAAAATGATTTCATATCAGAATGCAGAGCTGAATGCTGATGTGATTTTTATTGAAAGGGCGTAAAGGTCCACTTTAAGATCTGCCTTTTTGGATTAGTCGACAATTTAGCACACATGGCTGTGGTTAGAACTTTTCTGATCCTACTATGCTTCTATGCTGGGAAGGTTTTATTTTTATATTGGGAGAAACCATTGCCACTAACCTTTCATGCCTGTAAGGCTCTGATAAATTCCTCCCTCCAGCTATATAAGGCTACATATGCAACTAGGAATAAGCCATTGAAATCTGATTTGAGCTTTTCAGCACCCCCTTGTAGATCTGATTCCCTTATCACTACTTGGCAAGCATAGACTGATTTAGCAGCAGCTACAAAAACTGCTGATGGCAATGAGCAGTTAAACGAGCATAGGCTCATCAAAATCCAATAAATAAAAATCTGCCTTTACATTTTACAATGGATCTTAGATAAATACCGGTGACACATATTAATCATTAAAAATAATCTTCCATACATATACATGTTTAAATATTGCAGTGATCCAAGCAATATAGGTCAGCAATAACTATTCATGAACTTTTAGTAAAGCTTGTAAATGCAGAAGCTAATTCAGTAAAAAAAGTATGGCAGAATAATGACAACCTTTTGTGAGGTTAAAAAATGACCAGGCTATAGTCAAGAAGGCTGTGCTATATTTATAGTCTGCCCTCAGCTATGAAAAATGATCTTTTGCTTTCTTAGTAAACCCACTGCAGGGAAACTGTACATTCTGTAAATCATGTCTGCAATAGTTAGATAGATATTACAATCTTTAATGTGCAATGATTAATATTTTAACGGAGGCTTAAAAGCTTAAAAAACACAGATATTTGTTTCACATGGTTAGCAGAGAGTTAATGCTTATTATCAATTGGTATGATACGATACATGGATGTAAACTTTATTGTATAGTCTCTTGATAAATTGAGTGAAGATCTTAGTTGTATGTTGTGTGTTATACAGTAAATAATATTCTGTACCCTGGTTGACTGTGTTACAGGGGGTGCTATACCCAAATTCACCAGCATTAACCCTTCTCTAGACTTGTAACTTCAGGAATTTATTCCTGTAGGCTTATAAACTCCCCTAATGGTTCATTATACCATACAAACTCTTTGGATTAGGGGCGAACAGCAGCGAGTGAACTGCTAGGCATTCGGCTCAGCCAATCCAGATGTTGGATCAGCTGAGTTGAATGGATTCTTCACTTTGGCTTAACCAAACTGTTTGGCTGAAGTGAAGTGAAGGTAGCCGAAGGCAGCCGATGTACGGCTGTTTTCAGCCGTACGAGGCTGAAGTGAATAGCCGAACAGCTTTTGGCTCCCTTCACTTGGCCTCAGGCTTCCTGTGGCAGCTTGGTGATTAACGTCCTTAGTTTTAATGCTGGCTAAGTGTTGGAAAACGTTGCTCTCTTCTGACCGTCCGAAACCAGTCAAAGATCCTACAATTGTATTGCCTTCCAAGGCTCAGGGTGCAGCAAACCTTCCTCCACAACTGTCATCTACACTACTCAATTGAATTTATCAGGAATTTGCTAACCTGCATGTTACATGCGTTTCATATGCATGGTAAATGCAGGAATACAACGCATGTGTATACAAACCATAAAGTGTTTACCTTCTGTACTCATTGTAAAATCATGCAAATCCAATGTATCAATTATGACAAATTGATTTTTTTTTGCTATATCCCATCTGATATCAAAATATGTGCTATAAATATAACCATATTACAAAGTTATAATATACAATAACAAATTATTGGTTTCATTGCAGCACTTAAAGATATTTAAATAATATAAATGTATTCCTGATATGTAGGCTCTCCCACGGCTCCAATTATCTGCTTTACTGACTTCTATTGTCTGATTCACGTAAGTGTTTTGCTGTTTTTCAAACTGCTGTAACTTGTACCTTGCAGAGAAGTTTACTTCTGCACAAACATTAATAACTACACTCTTACATAAACCTTAAAACCCCAAACTAGATGAATTTAAATTGTTAATTCACCTTATGTAATGTGCAAAATTTATGATGTACACATTTGTAACTACTACACATTTTTTCGCACAGTAAAAAACCCCTTTACAGTCTAAGATTAAACTGCCTCTCTTCTAACCTCATGTTGTGTCCTCCTGTCATCAATAGAGTTCTTTGGGTAAATATCTTATTCCAGAAATTGTCGTCCCCATTAATGATTTTGAAAATTGGAGAATTAATTTTGTAGCCCTTCTCTAAACTCTCTCAAGTTCGAGGACATCTTTCCTGAGGGTTGGTGACCAAAACTGAACCGCATACTCAAGGTGAGGCCAAACCAGTGATTTCTAAAGTGGTAAAATAGTTTTTTTATCCCTTGCCAAAATCCCTCTTTTAATGCAGGATAGTATCCTATTTGCCTTGCTGCCTGCTGCTCGGCTTTGCATGCTATTGCTGAATCTGTGATCTGCCAGGACGCACAGGTCTTTCTCCATGTCCAACTTCCCGAGTGGAACACCCCCTAGTAGCAGTTTGCATGCACATTCTTTGCTCCCATGTGCATAACCTTGCACTTTTCGATATTAAATCACATTGTTATCTCTATAGGTTGAACTCGATGGTCTTTTTTCAACCTGACTAACTACGTAACTATGCATTTGCCATCTTGTAGCCCACACCTCAATTTTATCTAGGTCCTGCTGAAATGAATATATGTCTTGCTGAGAATTTACTGCCCTACACAGTTTAGTATTATCCACAGACATCAAGACTGAACTATTTATTGCAATCTCTGTAGTTTACCTTGGGGCACCATACTCACAACTTTTGCCCAATTAGAAAATTAATTATTTACTACTACTCTCTGAATCCGTTCATGCAGCCAATTTTCCACCCATGTACATACAATTTCATCCAAACCAATAGACCTTAGTTTGCGAATTAAATGTTTGTGTGGTACTGTTTCAAATGATTTAGCAAAGTCAAGATACACCACGCCTACTGGTATTCCTCTGTCTAAATGAATCCTGACTAATCCTCATAGAATGTTAATAGATTGGTCTGGCAAGAACCCTCTTTCATGAAGCCATGTTGGTTACCACTTATACAATTTTCATAGCCAAATTCCTGCATATAATTAGAAAAAATTGGGGTTGTTTTACTGCTGGAGATTCAAAGCTCTGAAATATTACCCTTTGGAAATGTTTATCTACCAGATCAGTAACCAACAAATATCAAATAGAAAAAAAACATAGTAGGACTAACTATATAGTATAGAGAGTCCAAGGGGTTAACTACAGATCGGGACAGGCCACATATTGAATGTTATAGAAAACATTTTATTTGTATAAAAAGTGAAAAAAGAACACAACATCTTACTGTCAACCAATTAAAAACAGTGGAAACGGTAGTGACTGTAATATAAGATGTTGTTTAGGTAGGGCATAAGACCCTATATATTCGTCTGTTTAGAGATGTCCTCTTTGATTCCTTCCAGATATAGAGTAGCTTTGCTCTTTGGAATGAAGTCCTGACTAAGCCGCTGGGGGAGATGCGAAACGCGTAAATGCTGCACACTCAATGGTTGGATGACCTTAAGACTATCAGACACATTGTTATAATGTCCTGACCCTCAGCGCTTTTGGGTCCTCCAGACGCATTGTGTATTCCCTTCACGTACCCTCAAATCGAGCGCCTTTGGCTCCCCAGACATCCTGCAGATTCTCTGCACATACCCTCAGGTTGAGGCACATCCTGGATTTCATTCCAAAGAGCAAAGCTACTCTAAAGCGCTGCGCAAACTGTTGGCACTATATAAATCCTGTATAATAATAAAAATAATAATAATATCTCTGGAAGGAATCAAAGAGGACATCTCTAAACAGACGAATACGATATGTGAGTAGGACTGCCGAACTTTTCTGTGTGGAATTTGCTATATTCCCACTCCCAAATAAATACCCCCTCACTATTACAGTACTAAGGGGAAGACTCACATTCTCTAGTTCATTCACATTACCACCTGTGTTTGTACCTCTAATCAGATTCACGTACTGGTAGAGCCAGAATTGCTACAATCTCTTTTGGAAAGTATTCTTCTGATCCGGGACACTATTTGTAAGAGGAGTTTATTGACCGCATGAAAACATTACATCAAGCCCTCAATTACTAAATATCCAAACTCTGTGTCTGTAACTCCTGTGTTACGGGAGTCCACCCACTAAAGTAGCTATTATCCAGCATCTCACCGCTCAATCTAGGCACATACAAATTGAATTAGGTGGCATTTGTGGGTTGTCTTTTTAAATCGATGTGATACCTAGTCAATGCAGGGTTAATCCCTTTCGTCTGGAGTACATGCTATCTCTATTTAAAAGCTGGTTTCTGTGGTCTTGATATTTATGTGCTAAATATATAGGCTCTTATGTCCTACCTAAACAACATCTTATATTACAGTCACTACTGTTTTCACTGTTTTTAATTGGTTGACAGTAAGATGTTGGCTGTGTTCTTTTTTCACTTTTTATACGAATAAAATGTTTTCTATTACATTCAATATGTGGTCTGTCCTGATCTGTAGTTAACTCCTCGGACTCTGTATACTATATAGTTAGTCCTACTCTGTTTTTTTTCAATTTTAAATTCCTGCATATAATCCCTAGTCATTCCTTTTAATATCTTGTACACTATTGATGTTGAGCTGACTGGTCTATAGTTACTTCGTTTCACCTTTTTGTACATCTGTCTACATTCTGCCTGAAGATGTCATTTTGCGGTGAGTTTTCGTCGGGTTTGGACGGGTCATCGTGCGGCGGGGCTTTTTTTATTTCGCCTGGTTGGCAACCGACCCTGCTGACGCTATTTGTACCGGAGGTTTGTGAGGAGAGAGCGCTGTGATTTTATATCGTGATTTACTGCTGGTAAGTTGTTTTTAATGCGAGTAGAGCTTGTAATTTTTATTAAACCTGTTAAAGACTTACTGCACAATGAGCGATTATGTTTTTCTTATCTTGGACTATTGAAACATATATGAGCACTTTCGGTTTACTGCATTGTTTTTCACATTGGGGAAAATAATTACATTAAGAATTATTTTTACAACACTGGATGATGTGTGAAGCACATTGGCACTGAAACCACTATTACAAACTTTTTGGACTGGACACCTTTTCCTATCTATTTTTACTATTTACAGTATTTATATTATTTATAGCACATGAATTACTGAGTGATTAACTATTTATTATTATATTGCTGATGAAATATTAGTATATGCACTGGATTGCACTTTACACACCTATATTTGTATGAATATTTAGCGCTGTGCACTTTTTGATTTATTTATTACAAGTAATTGCACTTCGAGCATAGCAGCTTCTTATTCCACCTCAGCAGTAGACGTCCATAGCACAGAATATTATTATTTATAATAGACTGATTATATACCTGATATACGTTCTTGTGTATCACAAAAGTCATAAAATCACAAAACAACATTGTATTAAAACCTGTGTATACTGAACATTGTCTCTGTGTGGTATAAGAAATACATTGACAAAAAACGATCACAGTGCAAAAAAACAAGTGGAAACACTGTAAACAATGGCACTGGCTGTGATGACCAACACTGTAAACACTGACATTGGCTGGGATCACCATCACTGGAAACATTGGCACTGGCTGTGATCAGCAATATTGTAAACACTGGCACTGGCTGTATCTTCCTAAAATCCAAACATTTTAACCTCACTGTGCAATCTAATACCTAAGACTAATACTGTAGGCAGCAATGGAAGCAGTTCTTTATGTAGAGGACAGGTTGTGAAGGACAGTAGGGACAGTATTAACATGTGTCATGCCTTGTTCCATCTTTGATGCATACACTGCATTTTTGGAAGTGTCCTCTCTAGTTTGGGTAGAGGGCATAACATCAATGTCTCTTGTGCAACCTACTGATTATATCAGATTGAAACCTTTCAGATGCATGGTCCTTCTGGAAACCTAGGGCTGTTGTGAATTCTTTCAAAGAAAAAGGGGGGGCACATACAGGAGCTTCACACTGAGTAACAATATATAGTACTGACCAAATTCTAGGGTTTCAATACATTTGTTCAAAAAATATTTTTAAACATTCGTCTCGTTTTGCCCACATAGAACATATCACATACGCACAGCATTGGATAGATGACACCCTTTGTTTCACAATTTACAAAGTGGTGGGCTTTAAAGCACTTCCCCCGGGGGGTAGTGACTTCTGTTCCAATGTGGACATAGCGACAGAATTTGCACCTCTGACACTGAAAGGTGCCAGGATATTTACAGCAGGGGCCATTCCTAGTGAAAAAGTCACTGTTCGTCAGTTTGTCTTTAAGGGAGGGACATCGCCGGTAAGTGATGGTAGGTCTAGTGCTTACGAACTTCGAAATTCTGGAGTCCCTAGTTAGACAGTGCCAATGTTTTTGAAAAATCCTTGATATTTCTTTGTGCTGGTTATTAAAAGTCAAAATTGGTCTTACAAGGGAATCCTCTTTATCAACTTTTTGTAATTTAGTTTTATTCTTATTAACGGGTATTTTGGGTCCACCCTTTACTCGTTGATATGCCTTTTTAAGTATCTTATTTGGGTAGCCCCTGGCCCGTAGCCTAATCCTTAAATTTTGAGCCTCCCTTTCAAAGTCAGTGTCCATAGTACAGTTCCTTCTGACCCTTAAATACTGGCCATATGGGATACTGTTCTTCAAATTTTGTGGGTGGGCACTGCTTGCTTCGAGGATGGCGTTACCCGCCGTGTCTTTCCTATACAGGTTGGTATAAAGGGCCCCTGTCGCGTTCTTGCATATTAGGATATCTAGAAAAGGTAGCCTATCGCTATCAAATGTTAGCGTAAATCTCAAGTTGAGATAATTGAAATTTAAGATGTCAACAAATTTCTTTAGCAAGTCCACCCCTCCTGTCCATAGTATCAGGATATCATCTATGTACCTGTGCCACGATAACACATGGCACAGGTACATCGACAAGTCCTCCCTATCTAACAAATCCTGTTCCCAGCCCCCTAAATATAGGTTGGCGTAGGAGGGTGCGCACTTTGTCCCCATGGCAGTTCCTTGCTTTTGTAAATAATGCTGGTTCCCAAAAAGGAAGACATTGTGTGTCAGCACAAACTCTAAGAGTTGTAGCACGAAAGCATTGTGCGCATTCTCTGACGTCCCCAAAGTGGCCAAAAATCTTTCCGTCATCCTTAGCCCCTTGGCGTGTGGTATAGATGAATATAGGGCCTCAACATCTAAACCCACCAGATGGGTGCCCTCTGGCATTTCTAGATCTTGGATCAGTGAAATTAAATGCGGGGTGTCCTTGACGTATGAGGTCAACGATTCCACATGTGGTTTGAGAAAATGGTCAATGTATGCACTCACATTTTCAGTCAGGGAACCACACCCAGAAACTATAGGTCTACCTGGAGGGGTTGCCAAAGATTTATGGACCTTCGGGAGGGCATATAGGACCTGAGTTCTGGGATAAGGGACCCTTAAAAAATCCCGGGTGCCCTTGTCTATAAGGAACTCACATCAGAGACTTCCTGCCCCGTAGGAGATTCTAATGTTCAGTACCCGTATCATTATACACAGGTGACTCTAGGGAAGCGTTTTTTAACTGTTTTTAAATGTCGTGTTATAGGTGTCTTTATAAGTATAGTGTTGAAATTCAATACATTTTGTTATATTATATTACTTGTTGTGATCTATTCATCAGATCATTTCCACTTTTTAGGGATTTCTATTTAAGGGGGACTGTATCTCTCTGTTGTGAATTCTTCTTGAGTTCTTCTTGATATTTTAGGAAGGAGCCATCTCTTTGGAGCCAACTGACTGATTTGGAGTCAGTGGTAGAACTACCAGGGTAGCAACGGTTGCGGTTGCAGCTGGGAATGAGCCCTCCACCACTGTCCTAAAATCATTGGTCTGTATTCTCTTAGAAAAACGGTCACATGACACTAAAAAAAGGTATCGGTAATTGGTATCGGTGAGTACTTGAAGAAAAGTATTGGTGCTCGTACTTGGCCTGGAAAAAATGGTATTGGTGCATCCCTGCAACCGTCCATGCCTGTACCAAGGTACAGACATCTAGTATTGTGGACAGGAGGCAGAGTTAAAGGACTACAAGTGCGGTGATGTCATCACACTTGTATTCCTCTGAAACTACAAGCCCCTCTGCCATAATAGCAGACGGGGCTTGTAGTTCCTCCTTCCTGTAGATTGATGTTGTGGCTGTGCATTACTCCGCCCAACATAAAAAAAAACAGCAGCCTGCTCCTAGTGTTCCTCCAGGTATTGGGGTAGACTGAGCAATGTGGTCAGGGCTGGCGCTAGTGTAAGGCTGCATAGCCAGCTGTCTGAGGGAACCGGGGGGGCGCAAAAATGCATCTTTGCATGTGTAGGCAAAAACCCTTGCACCCGCCCAGCAAGCGAGGAGGCGGCGGCCTGGCCCCCGCAGTGCAGAAGGAGGCCGGCCATATCAGCGACGGGGCCCTAGCATTACCTATGCAGGCATCGGAGCAGGCTGAGGCCCCATCAGCGCAGCTTTTCATCTGATCTCTGACCGACGGAAGTGACATCACGTCACTTCCGGCCAGTCCAGTGGCAGAGGAGGCCAGGTGAGCAGGTAAGAGGAGCTGGGAAGGAGGAAGGGAGATGAAGCCCTGTCCAGCCCACCTGAGACCCTGCAGAGCCCACCATAGAGAGTATCAGATGGGCTGTGCTGCATCTATGGTGGGCTCTGCAGGATCACTCTCAGGTATGTGTGGGGTCTCAGGTGGGTCCTGCGTCCAGAGCCTCATTGAGCCCTGTGTCCAGCGGTCATTAAGCCCTGCGTCCAGCAAGTCACTAAGCCCTGCGTCCAGTGGGTCTCCAATCCCTGCGTCCATCGGGTCACTAATCCCTGCGTCCAGCGGATCACGAAGCCCAGCGTCCAGCGGGTAATGTGACTGTGGGGTAATGTGACTGTACAGAGACTGATGTGACTGTGGGGGAGGGGACATTGGAGTGTAAGCTCCTCTGTACAGAGACTGATGTGACTGTGGGGGGACATTAGAGTGTAAGCTCTTCTGTACAGAGACTGATGTGACTCTGGGGGGGACATGCTGGGGGGGTGTCGGAGCCGGGGGGCCCCGAACTAAAGCCGTGTAAGGTGCCCCGAAATTTCTGAAGGCTGCCCTGAAAATGTTTTATAAATTGGATCTCAGCAGAATGCCAGACTTTGCCCGGTCACGTAAATCAAGGATTCATAGTCTAATAATTTAGTGTGGAAAGACAAGCGTTCATCCATGCATGACCACCATGCCCTTGCTCTAAATTGTATATTGGGACCAAAGTAAAAGCATTTTTGAACAATTTATAAGTGAATAAATCAGACATTAAATGCAGTAAGAAAAGTAATTTACAGCTTCCAGACATTCTTTGATATTAGCACTGCTATAGAGATTCATTAGCTGAGGTAATTGAAGAGATGACACATTGACTGAGGGAAAAAAAAGAAAATTTATGGCAAATATGGATTATATAGATTTTAATAAAGATGTGCATTCAGCATGTTTACTAAATAATGTATTAGCTGCTGCTAATCTTTTAATCTGATCCATGCCATTCAACCTTTACAGTAGTTGATGTCTGCATTGGGGATTAGATACCATATTGACCATCCATATAAATAATTTATAGCTTAAAGAACAAAAATGCACCTTGGATCAACTAATTATCCATGGCCATCCTCTGACAGCCGACTTATAGATCTTTAATTGTTACCTTCTTTATATCTCTTATGACCCGAGACTACCATTGGTTCTTGTGGTCCCTTCCCTACCCCATCCCCCTTCCTTTTTTTCTTTCCCATTCCTTTCTATTTTCTACCTCTCCCCTTTTTCTACCCCCCTTTCCCAACTAACTTTCTAATCTTTCTTGATTGTTGGCTTTCTTTAGCCTTCTGTAAAAAAGTTTTTTAGCTCCCTCTCACGGTCTGAAGTGGTGAATAGGTTGGAGAAGACGCTATTGACTACCTACAAGACTTTGCAATTTTTAATGTCTCCAGTTTGGCAACCTTTAAGTGCCAACCTTAACACCCTTTCATGACTCTACATTTATATATTATATGTGCGAAGCACCCCAGGCATGCATGCCAGATTTGCACTACTTTTTCTTTCTTTTTATTGTATTATATTCTATTGTAAAATAAATTAGAAAAAATATTGATAAAAAATGCACAATAATATAATAATCTTTGTACACATAAGAAATATGAACCGTAAAGTATGAGTCTAACTTTGAAGGAGAGAAAACATGAGCAAGAAGAAATACTTATATGGTCCAGAATTACTCTTTGCTTATGGAGATAAAAATGATCTTTGGCAAATCTTGGGCTTCTGATAATATATAGTAATTATTTTTCCTGTGCTCAAAGTTGACAATAATAAAATTACTAATAATTTTTCAACTTCAAAAACAATCGGAATATGAATGTTATACCGTTACAATTTCCATATTATTTATTACCAATTTTAATCCTGTTCTAATAAAAACACTTTTTATACAATTATGAAGTAAAGATTCTTTTTGGCTCTGTCATTTAGCACCTTAAAAGCCCCACATATTATCTTTTGTCGTATTCTACTAACCAGGGGTGTGGTGCTTACCACTCAGGGCTTTATACAACTATTTTCAATCAGTGGACATAGAGAGAATTACAGTACAAAAAGTGATTAGCAAATGCCTTCAATAATACATTGTATATAGGGACTGAAAAATACCATACAAATTGAATCTCAGGTGAGCCAGATTACAGTAGCCAAGTTATTTCTACTCCATTTAACCACCTGTGCTTTGGTCTTATAGCTTAGAGGCGTTGATAGCATCGCTTCAGTTCACCTTATAGGACTACATCGAATTGCCTTTTTCTATAGTAATAACCATGTGACATGTTTAGAAAGCAAATAGATGGAATCTGTATGAAGATACATAATTACTGAATACTGGGGCCCTGCATCTGCTCCTATAATTAGTTTAAGTAGGTGTTCTGTTGGGGACAGTTTGTAACTTAACTAGACAATATACTAAAGCTTGTTATACAATGCAAATTGCAATGGCAAAAGCTTGGTGGTACAATAAAATACATTGGTAATTGCAAAAGAAATAGAAATAATTTTCTCTTCTGCTCCACTAATAGCACTGATACTGCACCCAGGGATGGATTACTCATAGCCAACAAGGGCCGTGGACATGGTAACAGGACACCAAGGGACAGTACACAACCACCCACACATCATGTTGTTGACTGTCCATAAAACTTTATTCTTCTAGTCATTGGTTCTACGTGTACTGTTGCAGATTTGCCAACTGTCTCTTTCAGCCTCTAGGCCCCCTACATGCCTTGTGTAGCTTTGACATCTGGTCTTGTTAGTGTCATACAAAAACTGGGAGGGGGGTTGTTGTACAACAAAGTTATTCACAAAAGGATGAAGAGTTTGGAGAAGACAGGAGAAGTGAACAATCTAGGCCAAAATAGCTGCTTTGGAAAAATTCTCCAATTCAGCTCACTTTCCAGTTCAGCTATTTTGTCCTAGATTGTTCACTTCTCCTGCCTTCTCCAAACTCTTCACCCTTTTGTAAAATAACCCTGATAATTTAGGAGTCTATTCACGAAGCTGCTGAGGGCAGCCGAGTGAATGACCGATCTGAAGTGGAGTGAGCCAAGTGGAGTGAGCCGAACACTGTTCGGCTATTCACTTCAGGCTGGTACGGCTAATATCAGCCATACATCGGCTGAAATCAGCCGTACATCGGCTTCCTTCGTGTGGCTTCGGGTCGGCTGAACATGCTCAGCATGTTCGGCCGACCCGAAGTGCAGAAGGAGTTCGACTCAGCCGATCCAACATTTGGATCGGCTGAGCCGAACCCCCGGCAGGCTACTCACTGCTGTTCGGGCTATTCTTAAAGGTCCCGAACAGCAGTGCGTGAATAGCCGAATGCCGCCGATTGGCATTCGGCTCGGCTGTTCTGCTCGGTCCCTCAGAGGTACCGAGCAGAACATAAAAAGAGTGAAAAAAGTAAAAAAAGTAAATAGCAAACGATTGTGTGGAGCTAGCAGTGACAGCTAGCTCCGCCCAAAAGTTTCCTATTGTCCGGCAGCTCTGCTGCTGTAAAAGAAAAAAGAAAAAAAAACTCTCCCGGGCGCTCTGGGAGCCTCC
>NW_017306547.1:406270-422483 GCF_000935625.1 Nanorana parkeri
ACGGCTCAGCCGAGCCGATGCATATGCGTTCGGCTCGGCCGAGCCGCTCGGCCATGATCGGGAGCTGTACGGGCTATTGTGAATAGCCCGTACAGCACCCCTACGGTTCTACTGAACCAAAGGGGCCCTGGGGCCGAAGCAAGCCGAAGGATCGGCCGAAGCTACGGCCAGATCCTTCGGCAGCTTCGTGAATAGACCCCTTATTCTTGACTCCTGTTGCAGTGCATGTTCCATATCCCAAGCCGTTCCTCAGCAATTGAGGATCCTAACCAGGATTTAGGCAGAAGTAAGGAGAGGAGATGGGGCTTCTAGAGAGCTCTGTGGAGCAAAGGGGAAGCATATATTAATACAAGCAGCACATTAAGCACATGTGCTAGTGTGGCCATACAAACAAAATTATCAGTTAACATATACCACACACTTTAGGGTCATTGGAGTTGCTGTGAGTGCACATCAGATCATATGATAACAGCTGAGCAGGTAAAACGCTCATGTATTTGTAAAGTGAAGGATCTGAAGAGCAAAAATACAGCAGGGTTAATGTAATCTTTTACTAATGTAGACATCTTAATAACAAGCACAGATATGTAAATGTTTCAGAAGCTTGTGAAAACTAACAACGTCAAAAATTAAGGAGGTTTAGAAGGGAAGAGATATTTTCAACTTGTTTCTTAGATCTTTAACACAACTGGATTTTTTTCCAAGTTCTGCATAACACAGCTAAAGACACTGAGGATGATTTTCTAAAGGAGTACAATATAAGTTTTAAAGGGAAATTGTACTTTGCAAAGTGAAGTTATAATTAAGGGAATGGGGTGAAGCTTTGTCACCAAAAATTCAGTTGTTTTAATTTTCCTTGGACCTGATTGAGTATTCTTTGCAGATTGAATTTTCGCTTAATTTTACCATATTCACTAACATAAGTGAACATTCCATTTGGTCAAAAAATGCTATTCTCCTTTAGAAAATCAGGGTCCTTGCTAAATTTAGCAATTTCTGTACAGGTATAGATACTTTAAAATTATATATGGGACCAAAATCTGTATCTCTTTTTTATAAAATAAGTTGTTTTAAAGTCAAACTCCAACCAAAACCAAGATATCAGGTTTACCCCTGATTTACCCCCTGGCTTCAAATAGTTCTTGGAGACTTAAGAACTAACTGCAGCAATTTGGGTCTCCAGTCCTTTCTAGAAAGCCATAATGAAGATATCACTTTCTGCTGGACTACTAATTTCTTTGTTTGGCTTACACATGTGCATTCAGATTCGGACGAACCTGCAAATCAACAAAATTCAGTTGATTCGGCGGTTTGTCCGAATACGAAATAACGCATTTTCTATATGCCCGAATATACTAAAACGATATTCAGGCATATCAAATATTAGTTATTAGAACTGCGACAGCCATATTGGCCACCGGCACGTTCTGCCCATGCCGCCACCATCTTGGGTGCGGCGTTGGGTGACGTTATTCGCAGAATAAGCGGCGACCAAATCGGCTGCCAGCATCTCTCACTGCAAACAGTGGCTGGAAACTGTCAGGGTTATTCACAAAGCTGCCAAAGGCCAAATAAGCTACATGCAGGGCGGACTGACAACTTATGGGGCCCCCGGGCAATAGGAGATCATGGGGCCCACTGTGTCCCCGCCCACCCCAAAGCCACACCCACTCAATGCCCCACCCACATATTGCACCACCCGCATCACCTACATTTGGTACAGAATTTCTCTATATGTTCTACATGTTCAAAATACATGTTTATTAAGTAAAAAAATAAGTATAATAAACAATATACCAGCACCACCTATACAGTGTAATACACAGTATACCAGCACCACCTATACAGTGTAATACACAATATACCAGCACCACCTATACATTGTAATACACAATATACCAGCACCACCTATACATTGTAATACACAATATACCAGCACCACCTATACAGTATAATACACAATATACCAGCACCACCTATACAGTATAATACACATTATACCAGCAACACCTATACAGTATAATACGCATTATACCAGCACCACCTGTACAGTATAATACACAGTATACCAGCACCACCTATACATTGTAATACACAATATACCAGCACCACCTATACATTGTAATACACAATATACCAGCACCACCTATACATTGTAATAGACAATATACCAGCACCACCTATGCATTATAATATACCGTATACCAGCAGTACATATACATTTAATTATTATCAAAAAACATCATACATAACTACAATAAAGCATTTTTTTACTGTCCCTTTCAGCAAAAGCCAGAATATTAAAATAATAAAAGACAAAAACAGACATTAAACTACATTTAAAATTAAAACAATTTACTTACAAAAAAAAAGCTTTTCCGTTGTCTGCTATCCCGTCCGCTTGCTTTGGTTGATTCTTCCCCTCCTTTCTCTCTCTCCTACTTAACCAGTTGACATCCGCGGTGTTAAACCCCCTTCCAGCCGCCGCTGCCCTCGCGCGGCGGCCATCTTTGTTACATTCCTGAGGCAGGCCCGTGCGGAGGAGCACAGATCGAGTGGTAGCAGCCTATAGTGTTGTACCCGCCTCTGCCGCTGGGCAGCAGCCATTTTGCTAATGTTACTGTGACAGGCCTGTGCGGAGGAACACAGAGCTCGGCAACTTGCCAAGTGGCAGCAGGACTGAGGGGAGAGGCAAAGCTGGCGACCCAATTGAGGTCCCAGGAGCATCTCATGGGGCCCCCTACTGAGCGCGGGCCCTCGGGCCGTGCCCGAATGGTCAGTCCGCCCTTGGCTACATGTACTGTATGTTATTAGTTAAGGTAAATTAATGTATTTTTAAATGTAACCCCTGAGTTTAGTGTCAATTTAAATGTATTTTTTTTAAATGTGAGTATTTAAATACCTAAATTTGTCTTGGTATCAGGCTCTTGCAGCATGAAGACCTCACGTGCTATATAACATTTCTATTACTATATTACAAATCCAATTGTTAAAGTTTACCTTTAAGGCCCTTACCAAGCAACTATTGAAACAAGAGTTCAACCACATACAAGTCTACCAGTGCAACCAGTCAACCAATCAGCAAAGTGCACAGATTAAGTCTGCAGCACACAGTGCCCAACATATTGATACGTATATTTAGAGCAAGCTGATTACTAGACATCATTAGCTAAAAAAAAAAAAATTAGAGCTCGTTTAGACCTATTAGGTCAGATGTGGTGCATTAACACTTGAAGAGCACTATTTTTCCAACACAGTGCACCACAACACACAGCAATGTTGAAACAAGAGTTCAACCACATACAAGTCTATTGTTTTCAGTCAGTCAGACCCAATTGACAGACTTGCATTGAGAAAGGTACAGTCAAATAAAGTAATTGTTCAACACTACTAAACAGAAATGCATCCTCATACCTCCTGTGTAATTAGCAAATACAGCTGCCCCATGTACATACTTTATAGAAATACAAACTACATATGAAACAAGGTTTGTAAAGCAAACAGGCCTGCAACCAATCAACCAATCCGCACAGATTAAGTCTGCAGCACACAGTGCCCAACATATTGATAAGTATATTTAGAGCAAGCTGATTACTTGACATCATTAGCTAAAAAATAACAAACAAACAAAAAAACTAGAGCTCATTCAGACCTATTAGGTGAGATGTGGTGCATTAACACTTGAAGCGCACTATTTTTCCAACACAGTGCACCACAGCACACAGCAATGTGTGGCCATTTGTTGCCACGCGCTAGGGATGCCATTCAAGATGAGCAACAGCGTAAATAAAGTTCACCACTGAATGTCTAGAATCACAGGATGAGTGCCAGGATGATAAGTAGGCTATGTGCCCAGTGTAAATGTAACCACCTAAGGTCCATGTATAGCAGGAGACGGCAATCTAGGCACTTCAAATTCCATCATATTCCCTTGGGAGTCATCCCTTTGGCTGTCAGAGTCTTGCAATGCCTCATGGGATTAGTAGTTTCCCAACAGCCTGAATGCTGACGTTACCTACCCCTAATGTACAGTATAAAAGTGCCCAGAGCACACATTCATAACCGTGCTCTCATAATGAAAACTAAAAGCATGGTTCTCCCAACTCCAAGAACTATCCTAGCAGGGAATATGAGAATGGTTGTCATGTTTTTGAGGGTGCAGGTTCTGGGCTGTCCAACTTATCACCTTTATTTACTAGGACCCATGATATGCACTTACTTGTTCCTGGTTGGTTACTTGCAAAGTGAAGGGTAAGGATAACAGCTTTTGAACCTACACCTTCTCAGACAATACCAATGGCATCTTTTATATCTGACAAATTAATTGTAAGATCTCTGAAACTCTGCTAAATGTTTTACTCAAACAAAGAAGGTGGCTCACACAAATACAGCTGCATACTGCAACATTTATCAGCAAAAAAAAACTTTAAAAAGTGGTTCCTGATGGTTTCTATTCAATAACCTCTGACCTGAACAGTGAAACCAGCTGATACATTAAAGAAAAATTAGCAGACCCAAACACATGAGCACATATGCAATGTCATTGTAGCTGTTCAATTAGTCTTGCTAGTGATTGCTCTTGGCGTGTTTGCTCTGCCATCTGCTAACATTTTATTTGCGTTACACTAAGGTTCAAGCCAAGAGTTTGTTTGGCTTTTTAACAATACGTGTAGATTGTATTTAGGGCAATCATTTTATTTAGGACTTTTGCCCAGATGGCACTATGTTTTTTTTCACTGGTGGTTTGGCTGGATTAGGTTTCATTAATTTTATTGTGCTTCTTGAAATTTTCAGATAGCCATGGTTCATTTTTATGAGGATTCGTACATGACCTGACAAAACAAGCATGAGCATTTTGTTTATAATTGCATTCAAATATGTGTATTTTGTGGGGCCTTTTCCCTCAAGATGCAGAATTAATCAGGTGGTTGTCTGAAAAAAAATGTATTTACAAGTCTTGCACCTGCATGCATGTGAAGCCAGGTTTAATTCTTTTACATCTCATTTACCATTGCATTTGGCACTGATTATGATTTAAAACTGGATTCCAGGGAAACAGCTAAATAAACAGATAAAATACACTACATTTAAGGAAATTGTTTTACCTGCTGAAAGTTTAATATTTCTGTCCATCAAGTCCTATGATTTACACGGTTCTACCCTGGCATTTGCCCAGCCGTATCTGGCAGGGCAGAGACCCTATTTTTTTCTGCTGCAGTTAAAGAGACCCTGTCACTACAGGGTCAAATCAGAAACAAAAATTCCCTTCCCACACCCCCCATCCCACGATCACCATGCTATTAACATTTTACAATCAAATAATTTCCACCAGATAACTATTTTGAGACCCAATGAAGTCATCACTGGGTCTGTCTGCTGTTCTTTGCTGTTTGGTGGAAGGGGCAGTCAGGCTCCTGTACACGTCACAGCTTTCTGCCTGGTTCTTTTTTTAAAAGCATTATATGAAAGAACACATCCCAGGGATCCCTTTAGATGTGCCTGATTCTCCTGCTGGCCACTGGGTGCTGTAGACATCATATGTGCACTTGGTTGGTGAGTGGTTGACTGGTCTAAAGGGATGCCAGGATGTGTTCTATCCTATAAAGCTCAGGAACAAAACCATTGATGGCAGAAAAAACTGAAAAGTTTGAGAGGTGTGCCAACAGCAGTACAGATCAGGGGGAGAAGTGGTTGATGAATGATGGCAGTCTTTTAAACATGAAATGAAAGTAAGTTCAAGATAGCTGCTACAGCTCCACAAAGTTATATTGTGGAGATGCAAGATTGCAGAGCATTGATGGCAGAAAAAACTGAAAAGTTTGAGAGGTGTGCCAACAGCAGTACAGATCAGGGGGAGAAGTGGTTGATGAATGATGGCAGTCTATTAAACATGAAATGAAAGTAAGCTACAGCTCCACAAAGTTATATTGTGGAGATGCAAGATTGCAGAGCATTGAGAGTAATCAGTTTCAACAGAGGGGAGGACTTGTGGGACAAAAGGGTAAGGCTGGTGTTGAGCCTTAACCTCCTTGGCGGTATTCCCAAGTGTGGCTCGGGGTTAATTTTCTGTACCATAAGCGGTAACCGCGAGCCACACTCAGGAATACACAGTGCGTCTCTTACCTTGTCCCTGGAGCCGCGCTGTGTCCTCCGGCCGATGCCGGCATCTGTCTTCCGGGTTATGTCCCTTGCGAGCATCCGCGTCGCATGGGGGGCGGAACCTGCGGGAGATTCCAAAGTTTAAAAAAAAAAAAAAAACACATAGAACGAAAAAAGTAAAAACATTTTAAAAATCATACCGCCAGGGAGGTTAAGTTTCTGGTGGCCTGTGTGCTAAAATGCAACTGCCATCTCTGGGTGTGTGGAATACTTTTTCTCCCACTGCTGGTTCGTATGTCACTACAAGGTGGGAGAAATGAAAGTGGAAAGAAGATTCTGTAATTTAATGCACATTCCACTATAAAAATTTCCAAAAGCAATCTTTTTTCTCATTCACTCCAATTTGTGCCAAACTTTCAGGCAAATGAAACCTCTGAATTTCACTCATTGAACAACAAGATACAGATTTAGCATATTATAATTCACTCTGATGTAGAGTGAGAGGGAGGTATCTGCACATTTTGACTTGCCCATCATAATGCATCAGTACTGGTTAGACAAACATTTGTGTTTACGGTTAAGTTTTATTTCAACAATAAATTTAAATTTTTCATTTTGTTACTTATTTATTATTCCCTTCAAATAGCACATACAGCACTGTGCTGCATATTATTAAGCCATGTAATGAGTCATTGTTTTACTGGAAGTGCTGTACATCTCAGTGCTGTTTTTCCTGAAATAAAAAAAAGGCTCAGGATTCCAATACTTATCCATCACAGCAGAGCAGCAGTTTTCGGAAATCTAATAAACAATTTCTTCACGTCGTCATTTATTTTTTAATATATTTCCAAATTATCATAACTGATGTTTGTTTTCTTTAAACTGACAACCTCTATAGCTTTTTAGTAAGAAACCTGTCTTTCAAACATTGGCAAGAGATAAACAGCTGTAGTCTGTCATTTCCTCCTGTCTGAATTATCACTGATAACACATCTTGGGTAAATATTTAACTTTTATTCTCATTTTAAAAGCTGCTTAGATTCACTTGGTGTTTCTATATAGCATTTTTGCATAAGCCTGTGCTTTAAGCAGATACATTTTAATTGAAATGCTCAGGTCAGCTTTTAAATGCTGCCATTGGCAAAAGATTTTCTTAAATACGAAAGAGTCACTGCTTGCAATAGACAGCATAACATACTACCCACAGTGCATTATGAATCATTTCACTGTGACTGCAGACGCGCAATTTCAACTGTACTGAGACCAGACATGCCTCTTTCCAGACTCCAGGGATCCAGTATAGTCCAGGGAACAGCTACGAGGGATTTATTCTAGCTCGTAGGCAACAGATGTTTTTTTAGCACAAATTTACACTTAAGTGCCATTTGGTACAGCAATATCATGTACAATATTGTTTATTGCTCTTTGGATCACTTGGGACGCATGGTAGTTGGACAGCACTGCTGTTTATTTTTATAAACCAGACATCAGACTATGATTGAATTAGGATTTTTAAAATAATGTTTTAGACAGAAATAAGACTAACCATGTCCATTTGATGTAATATAGCTGTTCACAAGATCTGAAGAAGGTTGGCAGTTCCTCAAGCATGTTTTTGTGATTTTTTTGAAACATTCTCAAATTTTTCAGAATTCTTCATTGTTATTTAACTTGAGCCCCAGAGGATATTTTTAAACCCTTCGTGACGGGAGACGTACACTCTACGTCCCATCACAAAGTGCCTATATGACTGGCCATGTACACTGTACGTGACGAGTTATTTAAGGCTCTGTAATACCAGTAACCGCTGATTCTCAGCGGATGACAGTCATTATTGAATGCCTCAATAGGGAGGCATTCATTAATGAAATAGTTAAGCTTTTGTAAAAGCTTCTTCTTTCATTAATGAAAGAATGAAGCCATTACATACAAATACCGGATCGCTAAATAGCAATCCCGTATTTGACAGCTGAAAATAGCAGAAAGGTAGCAGAGTGACTCACAGCTCGATAGCCCGATGTTTATGATACAATATACTATAATTATTATAAAAATTTCTAAAAAAATAATAATAATCAAAACTTGTGGAAAAGGTGTTTTCTTCTAGTTTTTTCCCTCATTTTTTAAATAGTTTATTCAAACTAAGTGAGGCGTTAGGTACACATGTTTGATATAATTATATAGCCCTATCTGTCCTATAAAAAACAATATATAATATGTGTGAGTACATTTAGTAAGAAAGTATATTACTGCTGTGGAAGAATCACACAGCAAAAATGTAAAAAGTGTCAGTCATTTATGAACAGAAACATAAAACTAGCTCAGTCATGAAGGGGTTAATGCATTTCAAAGAAGCATAGACATGTCTCCCATATAAAATATGTACCCAGTATCTGACTCCCGCTTTATTAAGCATGAGTCCACCTAAAACTAATAACTAATCAGTCATTATAAACTCAGAAACATTTTTTCCTTTCCACTACCATGTTCACTGTGGCCGAAACATTTATCCTTTACCTTTATTCCCAGTGAGAAAACCTTGTACACATTCTACTATTTCCCTTAGTCAATAGGAAACGTTGTGTGACAAAATGCTTGATAAAAACATGTTTTCAGGCGTCTTCCATTGAAGTCTATGGGACCAAAAAGCACCCTTGTCTGCCAAAAAGTAGCTCATGTAGCTCATAGAAATTAATGGGATTCCTTGGAGCGTTTAGCTTTGAGCGACAAAATGTCTAGGTGTGAACGGCGACTAAGATTAGTTAGCATAACTGGTAGTGGACATATCTCTCTGATTTCACAGGGGCCCTGCCCCTCCGCCAGAGACTTACTTTCTAAAGTAGCACCAAAACTAAGGGGGTTATTCACAAAGCTAGCCGAAGGATCCTTCGGCTAGCTACGGCCGACTGAGCCCTTTGTTTCAGTAAAACCGAAGTGGTTCTGTAAGGGCTAGTCACTATAGCCCCTACTGCTCCCGAAGTTGGCCGAGCGGCTCAGTCGAGCCGAAGGCATATGCTTCGCCTCGACTGAGCCGAGGTGAAAGCTGAAGCAGGCCGAACGGCCGGCCATTCTGGCTCCGGCCACTTGCAATGACAGTTCAGCGTCCCCTGGTTACTTGGTACAATGAGAACTCGGCCGAGCCATTAGACAGTTGAGCATGCCCTGGTTGCCCTAGGGCAGCTCGGTGACCGCCAGCTCTACTTATACTGCAGCCAGCAGCAGGCATCCATAGCGCAGCCTGCCAGACCCGGGAACGTGGTACCTTCCCTACCCCCAGGGCAGGGGAATGCATGCAGCCCCGTCCATGGTCTCCATCCATCAGTGCCCCCTCTCCATTCAGCAAAACAGTAGAAAGGTATCATGGCACACTCACAAACCAGCATGTAAAACAACTTGTCTCACCACTAAGGTTAATAACAGAGGTTTGGATACACGTCTTCTGCAGAAAATGTGAAAGCCGCACAGCCGCGCCAAGGCACCTCTTATAGTGCGGTCTTAACTCTAAACTATGAGAGTCTCCATCTTGGAGCACATGGGGGCAGAAGATTTCAAATTGGGTGCAGGTTTGTCAGGAGGAAGCCCAACCTCCTTAACCTCCCTGGCGGTAATCCCGAGTCTGGCTTGTATCATACCTGGGATGTCTACTTTACTCTTGTTTGGGCAGATTTAGGTGAGTTATTCCTAAGATTTACTAAGAATTACAGGCCAACAATATAAACAACAAATTTCCATGAATAACAATGTACTGGTTTTGGTACAAAATTCCTGACATAATCCTACCGCCAGGGAGGTTAAAGCACAGGAACACACAGCTGCCATTGGGATGTGCGGGATCCCTTGTGTGTTCCTGTGCCTTTAAGGAGGTGGGGCGTCCTCCTGACAAACCTGCACCCAATTTGAAATCTTCTGCCCCCATGTGCTCCAAGATGGAGACTCTCATAGTTTAGCGTTAGGACCGCACTATAAGACGTGCCTTGGCGCGGCTGTGCGGCTTTCACATTTTCTGCAGAAGACGTGTAGCCAAACCTCTGTTGTTAACCTTAGTGGTGAGACAAGTTGTTTTACATGCTGGTTTGTGAGTGTGCCATGATACCTTTCTACTGTTTTACTGTTCAAAGCCCATTTCGTGTGCACCTTACTGTATAACTGGTGGCAAATTGTTGAGTGCGTTTGTCATTTGTTTTGCTCTCCATTCAGCAGCCTCCTCCTAGAGGCACCAACATAATTCCAGCGTGGAAACTGTGGGCGGAGCTGCTGCAGGCAGTCCCCGCCCCCTCCTCCTCCTCCTGGTCAGAGAATGCGGCTCTGCTGGCTCCCACACTCCCTCTGCAGCCGGGCGACAGATGGCAGATAGCCCGGCCTGCTATGTGATCTCTGCATGTGGGGTGTACGTGGACACTGCGCCAGTTCTGCGTCCCCTGGTTACCTGGTAACCAAGGGACACTGATCTGTAATTACAATGAGAGCTTAGTGGAGCCGGCTTTGATATCACCGCCGACTCCGCCGAGCTCTCATTGTAATGACAGCTGGTCCCGGCCAAAAGAAAACAGTTGGGCAGAGCTAGATGTTACTGCTAGCTCCGACCAATCGTTTTCTATTTTCTATTTTTTTACTTTTTTTAACTGTTTTTCTATTTTGCTCGGTACCACGGAGGTACCAAGCAGAATAGCCGAGCCGAATGCGGAGTAATATATATATATTTTTTTTTTTAAACAATCAAGATGCCCAGTGCCCTGTGGCTGCTTGCAGAAATTGGACCTCATATGCAAGACTCTAAATATGTAATAAACTGCTTGCCACTATTTTCAAAGAAATATGTAATTTAAACATTTTAAGCCTTCATATTTCTGTAATCTTTCATAGAGTGATATAACTAATTAATTTGAGCATATGTGCTTGGAAAGACTAGGCAGTAAATATGTTGACTTCAATAGCATACATCTTACTCATCTATCTATGTTCCCATTGCCACTTATGATTCATACCTTTTATGTTTAAAATTCCTGTGCTGTAGGATGTTTTGGCAAATGTTACGATATTTTACTGTACTAAATACAACATTTCAGTGGGGAATTGCTTTGCTGTACTGCTTTAGTAGGTTTTTGTCTGCATATTTGTGTAATGGACCAAGAATTACAGTACGTGTATACTACACAAGAGAGTGGAACACTTTGTAGTTCAAAATAATAAAATATATTTAAACATATTTCTCTTGTTAGATTTCCTAGGATGTTTCCTACATCTCCCAATGACTCCAATGCTGAAAAATATATGTGCTTATGTTACCAGGTATGCATACCTTGTAATGTTAAATAACAGTGGTAGGGGTCCAACTGCCTGCTGGATTTTTAATAAATGTTATATTAAATTAAACTTATCATGAGAGATATATGGGGACAGTGGAAAGTGCCAGAGGTCCTTATATGTATACTCACTCTGGTTGAAAGAGCGAGTAGGCTGATATAAAAGACACACATTAATGCAGCTCTCTAGTCATTATTAAACCAATACATTTTTTTTATATACAAGCAGTGTAAGTCCCATTATTTAAGCTGGTATCAGCCTCTTGCAGTCTCTGTACAAGGAGTCAATCTGATCATGTCCTAAAAAGAATCATGCTAAGAGGGAGATATAGAAAACTGACAGAAAAATATACTAATCACTGGGCTGTTTCTCCTTCCACTATCTAGTCACAGCCTGCACCTGGTCCAAGATGACTTGGGCTCAGAGGACATGGGTTTACTATTGCTGGCCATCAGACCGAGGACATCTAGTGGCAGAAAAAAAAGTAGTGTAGGAAAAATCTCTGGATCAAAGGTCAGTATAAGCTGGGTTTTTTTTATTTTATCTTTTAATGGGCTATTCATTTTTATCTTGTTATTTTGGACTGGAGTTCTGATTTAGGAAGAATAAAGCAGGAGGGAGAAAGCAGGTGGATACAAACTTTTTCAAGGAGAACTTGCTGCTTGACATCCCAAGAGATATAATAAGACAGCTACTCACTAAGCCTACCAGCTTAATGAAGATATATCTAGTCTTTGGTTTTCTGTTATTTGGGTAAACTAATGTTTTGAATATAAACCCCCCATCACTGTCTACATGCTTTTTGGCTGCCACCCTAAATTGACTATAAAAATATTTCTATTTCCGCAAGGAAAGGAGTTGTCTTGCTCGTGACTCATTAAGATCTATTTTAGCATAATAGCTCTACTTCCTATTCTTTCATAGAGCTTTAACCTGTAGCTGCAGCTGGTAACTATGAACTCTCCATATAGATATTCATATTTCTTGTTTACTTAATTAGAAAGAAATAGCAATAAAACATCAAGTACTGAAAATAATAATAATTAAATAAATAAATATATTGTGAGAATTCGCTCCAAACAGTAGTGCATTAAGGACGCATCCACTCGCAGAAATCTTAATTTCAGGGCTTCCTTACCCACTTATTAAAGGAGAACTATGGGGTCAGGGATTTTCCCCATAGTTCTCCTTTGGTTAACGGGAGGACACAAACTAGCGTCCTCCCGTCATTCTAAGCTCAGTATACCGTGAGCTACAGCTCCCGGTATACTGAGACGCCGCAGCCGGAGCGGATCCCGACATCGATGTCGAGATCCGCCCAGCTGCGTGAGTGACAGCTGGCTCTGCCTATCTAGAGTCAGAGCCAGCTGTACCCGCTCCCTCTCCGTCCGTTTCACCAGTCAGCGCTGGCGGATCGGAGCGGGGAGGGGGGAATCCATCCCCTCCCCTGTCACGGCAGAGAGCCGTGACAGGATCGGGAAGTGAGCGGCATTTGTTCGCTCACTTCCCGATCTACTGAGCCGACCTGTGACAGTCTCATTGTCACAGGTCAGCTAGAACTATGAGGTGAGTGAAAAGCACTCACCTCATAGTTCTCCTTTAAATGACAGTTCACAAAAAATAAAAATTACCCTCGCAGGGGTTCTTTAGCATCTCACTGTAGCACATGCCCATCCAGCATCCTGGCTTTGCATTTGCAGCACCGCTGCTCCGGTCAAAGACCTCAGACCGCTGTCTGTACCTCCAGACAGTCACAGTTGTGTGCTAACCTGCACACTGGGGGGTTTTCCCAATCTGCAGCACCCTGCTGCATGGGACTCCACTCTGACTCCTGGGTGGAGTTTTCCTGTCTCCCAGGTGGAGCTTTGAACCCTTCCCAACACCTTTATTTTAAAGTCTGTGCACACCTGTGCCATCAGCATGTAGATCGGGCTCCTCGGCGGCCACGGATGGCAGCAGCTCCCTCCGCTTTCAGCTGCTATAGGCTGGGAGGGAGACAGCACACGATTGGCTGGCAGCATAGTTATGCTGTGCGGGACCAAAAGGCAGGAGACACCACGATGCGGCTACGGACAGGAAGCAGAGTTAGGCCAGAACCATGTAGTGAGCCCAGTGGGAGGAGAGCACCATCCCCTAGCCAGTCGTCCCTTTGATGGACTTACTAGGAGTCCTCACATCTCGCGACCATTCAAACTACCGTTGCATGGATTGCCATGGTGGGGGAAGAGGCAGAGTGGGAGGGGGGCCAAGTCGCTGCATCATGGGCCTCTGTGTTGTACTTGCCCCCTGGGCTAAAAGTTGCCAGTCAGCCCCTGTATGACACTTGTACTGTATCAGTACTTGTACTTGAAAAAATGGTATTGGTGCATCCCTTATATATATGATTCCCTTTACTGCATGTGTAGCTTTTTTTCTTTGCTTTTTGCTAGATCTCAAAAATATACCATTGCTAATTAATTTCCAAAATTGATTTTATACAGTACAATTTGCACTTCAATTTCTAAGTTCTCCTTCGTGCAGTTAGTTGTAAAGACATACGTTTAAAAGTGTTAGCAGATCTTAACCAATTTTTGGCACATTATACCAATCCTCTGTACAGTGCTTATGTTGTAACAGGCTAAACAGATTATTATTTAGTAAATTCTTCAATTTTTGACTGCCTTCCAATATCCATTATGACAAGAGTGGATTATTTTTATTAACGAAGATAACTTACTAGAAAAAACAAAATGTCGAGTTCTAGATGTACTTATGGTAAAATATCAAGGAAATCAGAAGTACACAATCTGTAGAATGAGAGTGATAAATCATTGCCTATGTGGTTTACAATAATGAAATGTGCATTTTGGATCAGCATTAATATATACACAGAGAGTCTACTACAGTATGATGAAAGCACTGAGCTTATCTTTTGAAAGTCAGCCAAATTTTGGTCTTTGCCAACTATGCTTACAGATTTTATTCACTCAGGAGACTACAACTTATAGATATATATATAAATCATTTTAAAGAGAATGCCTGGAATAGTCAATAAAACTGTTTTATTTACTGAAGCTGATATAGAAACAACACAGAATTTCTAAAGATTGTAACCCATTTATAACTTCCAGCAAAGAACAAGTTACATAGTTAGGCAGAAAAAAGACACAAGTCGATTGAGTTCAACCAACAGAGGTAAAAAAAGAATAAATAGGAAAAACCTCGGTGTGCGTCAATGTACAAACAAAAAAATACACTTCTTTCTTCAAGGTTTTACCCTGAGCAGGGTTTCACAACCAGGGTTCTGCAAGCAGCCCCCAGGGGTTTCGCCACTAGAGGTGGCAAAACAGGTGGAGAAGCCACAGTGTAACAGGGAAAAGGGATGTGGCTGGGGTACTGAAGGCAGACAAGTTTTTTCAGCACAGGCAGTGGATATGTATGCTTGTACTTGTGGATATGTATGATTGGACTTGTCAGTAGTGAGAGTGACTTCCATGGAGGGCTGAACTGCCAGAGAAGAGCATCCAGGAGCCCAGAAAACCATTGTGATATGTACAACCCAGAAGTGGTGGCCTTGTACGCACACTGGGACATAATTAGGGCAATCAGCCTGGAAATGTGGAGCTGAGAGTGTCTAGTTCCGGGATTGCTGTGATGCATGCCAGTACCATGATTGAAATGCTCAGCTTAGAAGTATGGAGCTGGGAATTTCTAGTTTTTGGACTGCTGCGGTGCAGGTTAGTGTTCCTAAGTGGGGACTGAAGCAGGTTTTTAGGGTATTACATGATGTGATGGAGGAGCACAGGGTCCATTTTGTGCCTCTGATGTTAAGGGGGGACTCTGATGTAAAATGGAGGGAGTCTAATGTAAAAGTGAGGGACTCTGATCTGAAAGAGAGGGACTCTGATGTGAAGGTGGACTCTGACGAGAAAGTGCAGGGCTCTGCTGTGAAAGGGAAGGACTCTCATGTAAAAGTGGGTGATTCTAATGTAAAAGGAAGGGACTCTGATGTTAAAGGTTGACTCTGATGATAAATGGAGGCACTCTGATGTAAAAGAGAGGGACTCTAATGTGAAGTGGGGGACTCTAATGTGAAAATGGCTCCTAATGGGGATAGGGGGCTTCGGAAGTAGGGATTCTGATGTGAAAGGGGAAAGTTCTGATGTGAAGGAGCACTCTAATGTAAAAAAGGGGCTTCTGATGTGAAGAGGGGTTGTGATTTGAAAGAGGGACTCTGACGTAAAAGGGGGGCTCTTGATGTAAAAGGCAGGACTCTAGTGTAAAGGGGGAAGCTCTGATGTGAAAGAGGGACTTTGGCTGTAAAGAGGGAACTCTAATGTAAAAGGAGGACTTCAATGTGCAGGGGGATTCTAATGTAGAAGAGGGGGACTTTGATGTGAAGGGAGACACCAGAAATAAAGGTCGGACACCATTTACACTGGGGTGCCTCAAGATTATGCATGTTTTTAAAGGTTTCTGCGACTAAAACAAGGTTGAGAAACACTCGCATAGCAAAAAAGATAAGTAAAAAATATTGTGGCTTAAATGTGGAGCTTCCCTCTGCAAAGCTGCGGCTGCTGAGAAATGTCATCCTCTGGCCCCACAATGCACTCGAGGAATAATACTCAGACAGGGTTGCAGCAGATTGAGTTTGTGGAGAACACAGACACAGAAAAAAATTAAATTGGTCAGGATCAAAAAGTGAAGATAAATCTCCCCATGTGACCCAGGCAGCAATACAAACATATTTTTTTAGTACAGAAGAGTAAGGAAATATACATACATATACAGTATATACAGTATATACATACATACTATGTATATATATATA
>NW_017306547.1:424234-424838 GCF_000935625.1 Nanorana parkeri
AACAGAGATGTACAAATCCCAGGAGCTCCGTGTGCTCCTTACAAATGACAGCCGCCTCCTAATTTTTTAATTTTTCTCTAGTCTAGTCTTGGAGCTCAAAAGTATCCGTACATGTTAGGGATGCACCGATCTAACTATTCATTTCATTTCATAAAATTTATAATATAAAAAAAAGACATTGAATAATGTAATGAATATTTAGATCATGCTATTGCTAACAAAGGCTTGTATCCCCCTAGTGGGAAAAATAGATGAGCACATGTCCAGACTCCAGAACACAGTGTATAGTGTGGCAGAGATATATCCAATTCTGTATAACTGGCTTTATATTATTATTACATTTTTTTATAATATAAAGCCAGGTATGCAGAATTGGATATAGCTGTGTCACACTATACAATGTTCTGGTCTGGACTATTTTCCCCACTAGGGGGATACAAGCCTAAGTTAGCAATATCTACATAGTTAATGTAGTTAAACAGCTATTTTGTGCCAAGCCCCCATGCAGTGCTGCAGTACTAACCTGCTGTGTCGTGTCGTCTTCTCTGTCTGCTTCAGCCACTCCGTGTCACAGAACGATTGGATGATGACAGGCTTCCTCACC
>NW_017306547.1:424961-436639 GCF_000935625.1 Nanorana parkeri
TCTGACCTCTTCTCCCGCTGATCGGCCGATTGGATGATGACAGGCTTCCTCACCAGTCACTCCTGACTGGTGAGGAAGCCTGTCAATCATCCAATCGGCCAATCAGCGGGAGAAGAGGTCAGAATGGAGCTGATGACTAGGCTGTGATACCGAGTCATCTGCTCCATTCTGACCTCTTCTCCCGCTGATTGGATGATGACAGGCTTCCTCACCAGTCACTCCTGACTGGTGAGGAAGCCTGTCAATCATCCAATCGGCCAATCAACAGGAGAAGAGGTCAGAATGGAGCAGATGACTGAGGACTTGGAGGAGGAGTTCGTGGCCATCTTGTTTAATTGGCGATGGAGGTCCTGTGTGCGGCGGTTTCGGGTCCCTGAAGATGGCGGACGCGGCACAGGTACTCGTTTTTTGTATCGGAGTATTTGCACGAGTACGAGTACTCATGCAAATACTCGGTATCGCCACCGATACCGATGCTTGTATCGGTATCGGTGCATCCCTAGTACATGTACTCGTACTTCTACTGAGTACTGTACTTGGTATTTGTGCAACCCTAGTATATTTCCATCGTTTTTCTTTTTAGTTTTCCGTATATGTGGAGAATTGAATTACTTTTTCTGCTGGAAGTACAAAAATCTCACCACAAAATACAGTATATTGTTTCTTCATTTACATGGATTTAAAAGAAGTGTATTTGTACATTATAAGCAATAGGCAATGAAATGAAGAAGTTAAAACTGAACTAAACTACATTTGTGTGCAGCAGAAAGGTAGGTCACATATATAGTTTGGGTTTATGTGGTCTATCTAAATTGTAATGACCTTCTTCTAATTGGCACTATATTACCAAATATATATCGGCTTCTGATGTGAAAAAATTATACAGAACATTAGAGGAAAAGTAAAAAAACACCTGACAGCTGAAAGGTTAAGTCAAGTGCTGATCAGTCACAAAGGGGAGTATGAATATTTAAATGATCTTACCTGGCCTTTCCAAAATCAATTACCATGTTTTCACTCTTTTTCCCCTACTCTGAGACTTAACATATTTGAATAAAAAGTTATTTAATAGGAAACAAGAAAATATGTTACAATTTGTTTTTCTGTAAATGCACACATAGAAATAAAATATTCACAGCAATAATACAGTAGAACATATTACACCTAATTCTAAACATATCATAAAGGGGTCAATTCACAAAGATTATCACATAGGTAAACATATAATTCTGCCTCCTAACAATAAAGTATTGTAGCCACCATGTATTAAGCAGGAGTGTCTATTTAAATTTAGTTGCTGTCAGATTGTAGTCAGTCTCATCCTGATTTGATAGTGTGTAATCATTTGGTATCTCCTAAGTACTCTGTTATCATTTCTATCTGCCTGCTGCTGGGTGTAACTTTTCCACAAAGCAGAGCAACCAATAATGTTATGAATATCGATGCCCCCCTAGCCAATTACTAGAAGGTTCATGGCCAGTGGTGCATGCGGGGGGAGGACATAAATATTCAGGACCAACCATGTGAAATGCTCTTCCTCTTCCGTGGGCTCCTGTCTGGGGTAGGCTGGTGTGGATTGTCTGGCCTGTCTGAGCCTAAGAAGGGAAGCCATGTGCTCACACTGAGGCCTGGGTCTGGGGCCTAGTGAATGAAGCTGTCAGGGTTGTGCACGGCGCTTCTGTCCCCTTCAGCGCCGCGGCGCCTCTGCCGTGACGTCACAAGGGGTCACGCCCCCTGACCGCGGCTTCCCCTTATAAGCGCTGCGGAGACACACACCCGGCGTTCTGTCAATGTGGAACGTCGAGCGTTGTCTCCGCACGAACCGCTGAACCCTACAAGACCTGGACTTACTTGACGGCCGTGGATGTCCCGAGGGACACTCAACTTGGCTCAATCCAGCACTCAGTCTCCTCTACCCAGCCACGCTACCTCCTCCTAACCAACCTCTGAACCCAGCAGGACGGAAGGGTCTCCGCTCTACAAACCCAGCTCAACCGCAAGTATCGGGGCACAAGATAATTTATGCACTGCTTCAGCTGCAATACCATACCCTGGCTGTGCTATTAGCATATGAACTGCTTGAGCTGCAATACCATAACCTGCCTGTGCTGTTGATATATGATCTGCTTATACTACTGATTGCATCTACTTGTGGAAATTCATACTGCTCATACTACTAAACCATATTGATTACAACTGCTTGTGGAGTACTGCCCGCACAATTAACATACTGTTGTGGTATAGTGGAGTGCCGCTACTACCCCACCAGTTGGGAACTACATTTTCATCACCTGCTCAGGTAGTCTGGCTACCCCCATAGTTCCAAATAATAACACTTAACTCTACAGTGGGAGCAAAACCGCGTACGCACTGAGGCAACTTCATCGACGAAAAACTCGTGATAAATAATAACATCCCTACCTTAGCAAAAAATGTTCCCCAGCGAGATATGCGTCACATGCAAACCTCCTACATCAAAGCCCTACGGCCTACTCACAAGTCTCCCCGTACCCGATAATCCCTGGCGAACGGTATTGATGGACTTCATTGTCGATTTGCCCAATTCGAGAAATCATACCGCCATCTTCATGGTGGTTGACCTGTTCACTAAAATGTCCCACTTTATACCTCTTCGTAGGTTGCCTACCGCACAGGAGACAGCTGTCTCCTTTGTCTCCAATGTTGTCAGGTTGCACGGAGTACCCTCCGTTATTATCTCCGATCGTGGGACGCAGTTCACTTCAAAATTCTGGAAGGCTCTCTGTAGGGGCTTGCACGTTGATCAGTCCTTATCCACCTCACATCACCCGCAGACGAATGGACAGACGGAGAGGGTGAATCAGTGCCTGGAGCAATACTTGCGTTGTCACTGCTCCTATTTACAAGACGATTGGATGGAATTACTGCCCCTAGCCGAGTTCACCTACAACAACTCCGTGAGTTCAACCACTCTAACCTCACCTTTCTACGCAAACTATGGGTTCCACCCCAGACCGTTCCCTGCTACTTTCCTGCCTACAAACACTCCGGCTTCAAATCAGTACCTTCAAATTATCCAACAAAACAACGCAGTACTGAAGGATAACCTGACCCGTGCACAGGGGAGACACAACCGCTTTTACGACTTGCGCAGACGTGATCCTCCACCTTACGAAGTTGGAGACCTCGTATGGTTGTCTACAAAACACCTCTCAATCAGCAGCCCTTCCAGGAAACTCAGTAGACTGTTTATCGGGCCCTTCCCCATAGAAAGGATCGTAAACCCGGTGGCTGTCCGCCTTGTCTTACCATCTTCCCTTCGGATCCACCCTACGTTCCATGTCTTTCTTCTGAAGCCTCATCGGGCCAACATCTTCCCCAACCGAGTCCCTTCCAAGCCTCCGGCAGTGAACGTTCAGGGGGAGCCGGAATTTGAGGTGGAGCAGGTACTGGACTCGCGTATCCACAGGGGCCGGCTTCAGTACCTCATCAGATGGAAGGGTTACGGGCCCCAGGAGGATTCCTGGGAAAGCTCCGCCGATGTACACGCCCCTAGACTATTGAAGCAATTTCATGCCAGGCACCCTGGGAAGCCTGCTTCTCGCCGGAACCCCGGTGGGGTTCCCCTGAGGGGGAGGTACTGTCAGGGTCGTGCACGGCGCTTATGTCCCCTTCAGTGCGCGGCGCATCTGCCGTGACGTCAGGAGGGGTCACGCCCCCTGACCGCGGCTTCCCCTTATAACCGCTGTGGAGACACACACTCGGCTTTCTGTCAATGTGGAACGTCGAGCGTTGTCTCCGCACGAACCGCTGAACCCTACAGGACCTGGACTTACTTGACGCCCGTGGATGTCCCGAGGGACACTCAACTTGCCTCAATCCAGCACTCAGTCTCCTCTACCCAGCCCCGCTACCTCCTCCTAACCAACCTCTGAACCCAGCAGGACGGAAGGGTCTCCGCTCTACAACCCCAGCTCAACCGCAAGTATCGGGCACAAGATAATTTATGCACTGCTTCAGCTGCAATACCATACCCTGCCTGTGCTGTTAGCATATGAACTGATTGAGCTGCAATACCATAACCTGCCTGTGCTGTCAATATATGCTTGAGCTGCAATACCATACCCTGGCTGTGCTGTTAGCATATGAACTGCTTGAGCTGCAATACCATAACCTGCCTGTGCTGTTAATATATGATCTGCTTATACTACTGATTGCATCTACTTGTGGAAATTCATACTGCTCATACTACTAAACCATATTGATTACAACTGCTTGTGGAGTACTGCCCGCACAATTAACATACTGCTGTGGTATAGTGGAGTGCCGCTACTACCCCACCAGTAGGGAACTACATTTTCATCACCTGCTCAGGTAGTCTGACTACCCCCATAGTTCCAAATAATAACCCCTACTTATTAAACGGCCTGGGATACATGATGTGGAACAGTTCCCTCTCGCACTGAGTGTATTAGGGAACCGTCTGAACTGATCCAATCCCATAGGCCATCTCCATAAACAGTTCCGCAGCTGTGATCCAGTCCGGTACCCTTGCTGGATCGTGACAGAAGGCGAGGATGAAGATGACAGAGAGCAACTTCACCAGGTGTGGGGAGCCTGAGAAGTGATCCTCTGTGTCAGTATAGTGATCTATTCTGAAATGGACTAGTAGCTATTGCATCAAGAACTGCACAGCCAGGAGCTCAAGACACAGATTTCTGCAATCAGCTTAAAGGTCCTCTATCTGTGAAGGCTGCAAGTACTTTGTTCTAAAAAATTTTGGAGTCACTACATCTAGGATGTCCAGTCCCCTAACCCTCTCTCCCAAAGTTCTTCAATAAAGTTCATGAGCAGGGCCGCCATCAGGGGGGTACGGCCGATACTCATGTAAGGGGCCCGGGCAGCCTGGGGGCCCACCTTGGACCCTTACATGAGTATCAGCCTACGGTGAAAGTCGAGGAGGCGGCCGGGCCCCCGCAGCAACGGAAGATGCCTGGCCCTAGCAGCGCAGGGCCCCAGCATTGCCGATCCAGCGGCTTCGAGGCAGGCTGGGGCCCCATCAGCACCGCTTCTCGTCTGATGTGGGACCGGGCGGAAGTGACATCACGTCACTTCCGGCCAGTTCGGCGGCAGAGGAGGTCAGGTGTACAGGCACCTGGAGCAGGTAAGAGGAGCTGGGAGGGAGAGAGGGGGTGAGTGCTATAATATCTTTTAGGAAAAACATAAAGCGCTAGCATAAACAATTGCCTTTTTTTAAAATAAATACTGTTTTCACATTTTGTATCCTTACATTTGTTGCATCCCAGTGCTGATGATTTAATGTAGCCTCTATCAGAACCCTGTGTGACAAATCTTGCAGATATCACAGCACACCTGGAAACTTCTTTATCTGCCTTTGTTCACAGAAGGCTGGCTGACTGCATGATTCTGGTGTCAATATAATTTGGCACAGTTAGCAGCTTGGGGCCAGTAGAGCATACCCCTCATCTTACTGACACCACAGATCATTTTAGCTGCCTGTAAGGGGCATTTATCCTCTTACAGATCACAAATAGGAGGAACATTTTTCCCACCTGTTTCCCAGTTCCTTTCTGTTCAGTTTTCTATTTACCACTGTGAAACAGATGAGTCACTGCTATAACTCCTTCACTTGTTTGTGTAAATTTCAGCACACCATTTGGTATAGCAATTAAAAATTTAAGAGAACGTTGGGTGAGTTAGACATATTGTTATCAGGATCTATAGTAAAGTAGTCAGTACTGACCACTTACCACACATACCTTTATTTTGATGGGTTATTCTGCCTTACACAGCGAGTATCTGAATGCAAAGGACATAGATAATCCAAAAGAATTAGAAGATGACAAAATGGAAGACAACTGGTAGCTTAGTTTTTTTGTTACTTTGTTGTGTTTTCTAGTTTTTAGCTGTTGTTTCCTACGCCACTTGGTTAATTTTACAGTCATCATGACTACTTGTTACCCCATTGGTCGCTATTGATCAGTTGCCAGTTTTTGGATGGTAAGTGATGAGGTAATAAGGGGCATCGCTGTCTAGAGTAATTCTGAGTTTGAAAGATATTTCATAGGTAGCAATTTACTTTAACTCAAGCCTGCAGGTTTGTGTGTAAGGCCAATATGCTGTTGTGCATCAAGGGTAGTAGGCTCAAATGCTGAAATGTTGCAGCCACTTAATCCCAGGCTACACAATGGCTTCTTCGCTTTGGTGGACAATATGAAGCCTTTGTTTTTTGTTTTATGGGCCCAATAACTTAGGTCTAGAGCTTTATTGGATTGTTGTGGGCCTCCCGGTCCAGAACAGAGGGCACATACAGTATGACGTTAACTAGGGTTGCACAGATACCAAGTACAGTACTCGGTACAAGTACGAGTACATGTACCGATACTTTTGAGCCCCAAGACTACACTAGAGAAAAATTCAAAAGTTAGGAGGCAGCTGTCATTTGTAAGGAGCACACAGAGCTCCTGGGATTTGTACATCTCTGTTTTAATGTATGATTTTGTTTTTATAAATATTCTTTGTAAATATAAATAAAGGGATGCACAGATACCAGTACGAGTACTGGTACTTGCCGAGTACTTACAAGTACGAGTACTGATACATTTTTGTTTATTGTCATGTGACAGTTTTTCTAAAACAATACAGACTAATGATTTCAGGACAGTGGTGGAGTGCCAGAGCCAGGTCCCAGCTGCAACCCCTGCAACCCTGGGAGTTCTCATGAAAATGCCAAGTATCGGTACTGGTACTCGAAAAGTATTTGTGCATCCCTAACGTTAACCTTCAGTAGTGAAATCAGCCTATAGTTATTTACATTGCATTGCATCTTTTCCCCCTTCTGGGATTACTACTAAAAAGTGTGAGGGGACAGTGGGTCACACTTTTGTAGTTTATTCAATTAGGAGTATAGAAAACTAGCTAAACTTTTTGTAGTCTGGAGAACCAGGGCCCTGACCTGTTTTTGGATTGTTTGATGGCTTTGAGGAGTTCGCCCTGGGTAATCAGATTTTCAAGAGTCTTTGCCAAGTTGGGTAAAAGGGCCAGGGGCAGTCTCTCACAATGTTGCTGATTATCTGTGATCTGTTAGAGTGATCACGGTCCTGTTGTGAAGGTGCAGGTTATATCATTTTTTGTTAAATTACCAGAATTGTTTAAATACATTATCATTTCTAGTGTAGGTAGTGCTGTTGACTCTGTGTATAGCCTCCGCAGAAAGGAGTGCTTGTTAAGCTTTGAGTGATCATGCTAGTAATCTACCACTGTCATTTTCTTGTTCATAGAAGATGTTTTGATTGAGTACCAGGAACCAGATTTTGTCCGGCTTTCTTAAGCTTTGTGGTAATGTGAATGAGTTCCTCTGTGCACATTTTTTGTGGGCATTCCTCACCATGAGGTTACCAATAGGGTGTTAATCTCAACATAATCTTTGAATTTGGACTGAAGGGTCTGGACCCTTATTGGGACATTGAGCAGGAAGTGGTTAAGTCCCCATAATCAGGTTTTATGTTCCAACTGGAGAAAGAACAAGGTCATGGAAATAGGATGATGATCAGATATGATCATGGTTTCAATAATGGCCCTTTCTAGATACAGTAGATCATTCTGGGTATGGAAGGGAGTATTTTTGTGAATGTTATATGTGGAGATAAAGGAATTTCTTACTCTGGTGAAGGAGATTAAGGGGTAAGTTAAGGTCACCTTGCAAGATGAGAATATTGAAGTATTATTCGCTATGATGGAAATATTTGTTTCTCTGTAGAAAGAGAAAACATTTCACTTGTAACATATTCTCGGTTTATACTTCCCACAAATCCAATGGAAATAGGCCCACTAGTCAATGTTATCAAAGAGAGTTTCTACCTGCCTGAACCACAGCTGATATGGGATCATGCCTGGCTTCTCATATCAAAGGGCCACAGCCACTAATCGGAGTGAAACTGTCAGACTGCAGCTGCCACAACAAAAGAATCTGTGACCACGGTGAGAGGCAAATGCTGATATTATTTTGCACAAGCTGATAAATGAGGCTTGTCATACATTTTATAAAATAACTGCAAACTGACAAAAAATGTTCTTCTACCTACTGGATTGGAACACACTAAATAGCCTCTTCTAATGTTGCTTTCTGGAAAAAAACAAATTTTCTTAAGAGATAACAACTTTCTTTATGGCAATTATTCTTCAAGGCAAAATACTGAAATCATAGACAGACTCTTTCTGTTTTGTTGCATCAGGCTGACATAAACTAGAAACAAAATTCTCACTCCACTGGATAACTTAAATAACTGACTCCTTGTTACTTAAACTCAGACTTCTGAGTTCCCCAGCCTGATCATGCTCAGGAACCTGAACTTGCAAGGCATATATAGAGATTTATTTCTGTATTATTTAGTACCCTGATGTAGACAGATCAAATAAATTAGTATCTGTAGCAGCTGTAATAGAGTTTTAATAATATTAACATGGGAAACAGCCCAGTGCTCTGTTGCTTTAAGAGTGACAGTTCACATGTTGACCTCATTTTCTGAAAATGCTGATTATCTGACTGTCATGCTTCAGTTTCTTTGGAAGCACTAACCTGGAATAAGAATGCAGTCATTTCTGACATCACTCTGACTTTCTAATCTGCATATCAGTTCCGGGTCGGTGATTCAAAGTATTATAGCCAAAACCAGCCAGAGACCTGCTGTATTATTCTTTGGACATGAGCAATGGTTGCCTTCATAGCCCTCAGGATTCTTTTAAGAAATATATAACAGCATTTATTAATGTTTTTTTTTTTAAACTGTCTGTAGTTTAGCTTGAATAATTATTCACTAAGTTGTACTCTAAAGCTGATCACTAAAATCAAATTTGCAATTGTATCACATTAATGTGTAATACTACTAATGTTCAAAAATGTTAAATAAATGAATGACTGGATACCTTCTGTAACTATTAATTAGGCTCAGTGCTGTTTTGGTTTTCATTGTGATTGCACCAAGTGATCATTTCTTTTTTTGCATAATATCTACAAGTCTTAATTACTAAAATTACATTTATAATAAAAAGGCTTCATAATCTACAGTGTGTATGCTGCTTGTTTTTCAAAACTGGAAAGCCAAAAAAATGTAAATGCAAAATGAGAGATGATCAAAGAATATCTTTGCATCTTGGCAATATAGAAAGATAGAAAGTAGATTCTTGTTCATATGTACAGTATGTTGCTAATGCTCGCAAATGGCAAGGTACTTATTGGTCAGCATGGTCATGTGACCAGCGTTTCTTACTACCGGGACTCCATCCCTGGCTCATAAGCCCCTTTTATTAGTCAATGTGGTCGTGTGTGCACTTGCTATTTGTGAGCATTATGAGCATTAAAGACTGTAGGTGTAAAGTGCAATGTATCAACCGCTACATTGGCTTGCACAGGTAATTGAAAACTGAAATCTAGGCAAGCAGCAAAGCACACAAATAAATAAATACACATGATCTGTTTTTTCAGCCAAAGGGTGTGTAGATGTGTGCAATAGGTTTTAAAATGCAGGCACCCTGCCAGACAGCACAGACAGATCCTCAGCTTCCATTGTTACAACAGCACAGTTTGATCAAGAATGTTTGTTTAACTGCCTCCGGGCCGGCCGTAGTAAAAAAAACGTCCGGCCAGGAGCTCTCTAGATCTGAGCGGGCATCTTCAGACGTCCGCTCAGACACGCCCCCTTGCGCACGCGAGCGGGAAATGGCCGCAATGTAATGGCCGCAATGTAAAAACGGGCAGCGATGCCGGCGGATAAATCCCTAACCCCATAGTTCTCCTTGAGGGGCGGGCTTGCGATGACTGCAATGGGCGGCGGGCTTGCAAGCACGGCCCGTTCGTCAGTTGTCGAACAAGCAGGCCACTCACTCGCCGAGAATCGTACGATTCCCGGCGTGTTTTCCAGCCTGCTTGTTCGATGGAAGACGTGCGACCGTACAGTAGAAATGGTCGCACGCCTTCCATACACTGTACGATTCTCGTACGATCGCAGGATTTCCCGCGATTCTCGTACGAGAATCGTACAGTGTATGGGCACCTTTATAGTCAGGGCTTGAAAAATTTGATTGTGTCTCACCAGTCAGTCAAAAATTTCACCAGTCAGCATGACCGGACTATAGCCTTGCAATTTATGTTAAAAAAGTTTGGGGACAGATAGAGCTTTCTTTTGGAGGTATATAATCACCACGATGCTGGCGGATCGGAGCGGGGGGGAATCCAGCCCCTCCCCTGTCACGGCAGAGAGCCGTGACCGGATCGAGATGTGAGCGAACGCCGGTATGTGTTCGCTCACTTCCCGATCTACTGAGCCGACCTGTGACAGTCTCATTTTCGCAGGTCGGCTAGAACTATGAGGTGAGTGAAAAGCACTCACCTCATAGTTCTACTTTTTAGGCTGGGTTCCCACCTAGGCGTTCGAAATATGCGAAATTTGCAGCCCTCAAAACGCGTGTTTACGAGGGCTATCCGGCTGTATCCTAATGGATACGCGCGGAAATACGAAGCTCCTGTACTTCTTTGGGCGTAGGGCGTTTTTCAGCACGTTCCGACACGCTGAAATACGCCCAAGTGAGAACCATGTCCATAGGAAATAATGGGATTTCATTTGCTGGGCGTTTTACAGCGCGTCGATCAGCGCTGTAAAATGCCCAGGTGTGAACCCGGCCTTAATGGCTCTAAAATTATTGCTCTCACTCCGACGTTTGCGGGCATGTGCAACATGTGCGGCATGTAGGCACACATGATGCATATATGCCTGTATATTAGGGGGGCGCGGACTTTAAAAAAAATGTTTAAAAAAAATGAATGTTATGCTTCTTTATTTTTTTTAATGAATCTTTCATTTTTGTATTACTTTTTTTTTTTTACACACACACACCTTTATTGCTATTACATGGGGGGGCTAAGAAGCCCCCTATGGGATAGCCAATTTACATGACAGGTCCTCTCAGGGCCGTCTTTAATATTGATTGGACCCTGGGCAAACATTTTCTTGGGCTCCCGCCCCTAGCCACCAAGCCACGCCCACTACCTGCCATGCAGTTTCTCTCTCCACCCCAAATCAATTAATTTTTTTATTGACAGCCCACCCATCAGCGTCATCAGTTGCTAGGCAGAGCAGACAAAGGTCCCGATCTGCCGATCTCTGCTGTCTGTCTTATCTCTGGAGAGATAAGGGAAACCAGGAGGGTGAGGGGGGAGAAGGACGGGACACTGACATCCCGCATCTCCAGGTAGGGAGCGAGCAGTGCAGGCTCAAGGGGCGGCTGCTTTGGGCCCCACAACAATAACTGGGCACAGGGCAACTGCCCCTTTTGCCCTGCGTTAAAGACGGGCCTGGGTCCTCTTTATGGAGACATCAGGGGTCTCCAAGACCCCTAATGTCACCTAGGGACCTCCAGAGAAGCTGATGAAGCAGAGATCGGCTTCATCAGCTTCTCTAGCTGGAGAGTAACACTGAATGCAGGAAGTGATGTAATGTACATCACTTCCTGCATTCGGGGACTGAGAGCAGATCAAAGGGAGTTCGTGTACTGAACTCCCTTTGATCTCCTGTCACAGAGCCGTGCCGGTCCCGGCCGCATCGGGCACAGCGGATCTCGGTACCGGCAACGGCAGTGACAGCTGCTGATGCAAGCGATCGAGCGTCTCTCGAGACGCTCGA
>NW_017306547.1:436996-464002 GCF_000935625.1 Nanorana parkeri
GGGGGGCTAAGAAGCCCCCTATGGGATAGCCAATTTACATGACAGGTCCTCTTTATGGAGACATCAGGGGTCTCCAAGACCCCTAATGTCACCTAGGGACCTCCAGAGAAGCTGATGAAGCAGAGATCGGCTTCATCAGCTTCTCTAGCTGGAGAGTAACACTGAATGCAGGAAGTGATGTAATGTACATCACTTCCTGCATTCGGGGACTGAGAGCAGATCAAAGGGAGTTCGTGTACTGAACTCCCTTTGATCTCCTGTCACAGAGCCGTGCCGGTCCCGGCCGCATCGGGCACAGCGGATCTCGGTACCGGCAACGTCAGTGACAGCTGCTGATGCAAGCGATCGAGCGTCTCTCGAGACGCTCGATCGCTTGACTGAGCTCCCGGCCGGCCGTGTAATTACAACAGCCGGCCGGGAAGCTGCTCGTCGGGCTCCACCCTCCTCTCATCACTGACGAGCAGACGAGTGCATTTTTCAAGCCCTGCTTATAGTACTTTAATCCAGGAGAGCCCCATGCAAGGAACCAAAGAGCACCTTGTGGATCACCTGTGAAGCAGCAGTGAAACAATTACCCACATGGTGGACAAGAGTTAATGTACACTACATGTGGTGGTCCTGTTCTGTCACACTATTGCTGAAGCACAGCTTCACAATCCAAACAGAGAGATATGCACAAAATTATGCTCACAATCCCTTAATTAGACACTCTTTTTTATGTTTGATTCCATTTGCAAAAAAAGCTAAAATGGACAACAAATTTCCCTTCCATTTCCCTGCTACATTCCCTGATGTTTCTTTCTGGGAAGGATGACCACATTTAAAACACTAGAAGACGCACTTGGGAAACCGACCTTGCTCACTTGGACTTCTGGAGGTATGAGCAAATTTTAAATTTTTGTAGCTAACTTCTGATGTCTCTCCAGTTGCTGGTAGACTTGCATCTCTTTGTATTTCTTCCTAATGTGGGCTAACCAATGCTAAATTTCTTCTGGAATGAGAAAAGTTTGACTCTAAACTGTCAAAAAAGCAAAAAAAAATAATATTCTAGTGGATGCTCATGTGTCCTCCATAAAAGCTTAGGAAAAATTAAACAAATTATTTTCTTGCATTTTAAGAGTCCACTGAGTCCATATTTTATTGTGCAAAATAGAGCTGACAAAGTAGCATCTGCGCTCTAAAACATTACGATCTTTCCCTGTATATTTCATGTTGCACAATAAATTAATGGATTCCCATATCTCTTAAAAGGCAAGTACGTTTTTTTCTTTAAAAGTGCTAATTTTGTCACCCTTTGTGGAGCATTTTGGCAAGGATGTTTGTTTAGGATTTTTCATGTATTTTTTTCCTCAGCTTCTCATCAAGGGGGCGGGTCCCTGTGACTCACCTCCTCTCCCGGCCGCATCAACATGGTCTAGGGCAGGGGTCAGCATACGATTTGCGATGCTGATCTGCCCTGAAACAGCTGGGAAAGCTTGGAATGCTTGACCTATTGTCGGTCACACATTCCACTGCCAAAAAACTGGGTGGGATTACATTGACATGTGTGACTATGTTACACATTGTAACATTGTCACAAACTTAGATAGAACACTGCCATCAGGAGAGGTACGGCCAGTACCCATGTGCGGGGTCTGGGCAGCCTGGGGGGCCTCTTATATGAGTATCAGCTGTACCAGGGGCGGCATGGCAGAGGTGACGGGAGGGGGTGGAGGAGGCCAGGCCACAGCAGCAGCAGGTAAGAGGAGTTGGGAGGAGGTACAGGAAAAGGGACCCCGGCGACCAGCCCACCTGAGGCCCTGCAGAGTCCACCATAGAGAGTCTTAGATGGGCTGCGCAGGATCTATGGTGTGCTCTGCAGGGTCACTCTCAGGTGGGCTCTGCAGGGTCTCAGGTAAGCCCAGGGTCCAGTGCGTTGCTAAGCCCAGAGTCCAGTGCGTTGCTAAGCCCAGAGTCCAGTGCGTTACTAAGCCCAGTGTCCAGTGCGTTACTAAGCCCACATATACCGATATACATTAGATACATAGCATAAAGGTAAAAAAAAAAACGATATATGCAGTGTTATCTTCATTTTAGATGTCAAAAGGGTTTTGTGGCTCCCGGTGTTTTCTTTTCTGTGGGAAACAGGTCCAAATGGCTCTTTGAGTGTTTAAGGTTGCTTACCCATGGTATAGAGTATGCAATTACCTCTATTTTACTGTACACGGCCATGTATAATAATCATAACTCTTTTTGCCACCTATGGTCGGTCTGCTATACTATCTGTATAAAAAGAAAATTCTTATGTACCATAAACAAATTACAGATGTGATTTAAGTACGGGGAAAATGTAATTTTATTGCAAGGATTGTCCTATTGGGCTGTGCTAAACTCTGACTATTTATTTCTAATTTTAATAAACGTTACTGCACATGGAGCGGGCGCTCTTTTGTTGTTTTTCTTATTAGATATGAAGGCTTCCTGCCTTGTGGAGCTGCCCCCATTGTAATCAGGTGAAACTGATTGAAAAGAAAGCCTGTTTGTGATCCATTGCGCTGGGAGATAATTTTACTTATTTATTTCAGCCTGTTCTTAGGGAGTGCCCCTAGCAGATAGGGCAAGAAGAAACAATATTACTAAGTTATGAATATTTATTCATCTCTGCCAAATCATTACAAGGTTTTTTTCTAGTTGTGGATGCTGGAGAAGGATATAAATATTTGAAATAACTTTAGAGAAGGATTTCTGCCTCCTGTGCTCTTGCCAGGAGTAAAGGGTCTTTCCCTTCTGGGCTGCAGCCTGGTGGAGAAGGTGTGCTTAAAGTCTGTGCCACCCAGGGCTTCTGCCTGGGGAGGAAAAGGCTGAGAGAGGGGCCTGAGCCTGGGGCGAAGGTTATCAATGCTGCCTTGCTGGAGTGTATATCTAGAATAGAGAATTTTGGTAATATACTTCTGGGTGGAATAGCGTCTTGGAGACTTCATTTCCTTTTTACCTCATAAGAAGCCAAGTATTCTGCCCTGAGCGTTGAAGTGCTAAACCACTTCTCATGGTTCTTCTCATCTGCCCAGCAGGAAGGGGGGCTACATTTTTGGTGCTCAGCATTGGGCAAGATGATAGCAACTGGCAGCAAGTGAAGGAAATTCTGTTTTGGCAAGGTCACTGGCAGTCAGAAGGTTAAAAACAGGTTTCAGAGAACTTGCCATGTAAGCTGGTGGCAGGAAAAGTGTGACACCTAAGAGACTAAGAGACAACAGCTTCTACTTCTCCCTACATGGGAACCTCAGACTCATAAGTATATGCTAACACCTTCATTGATACGGTTTAAGACTGCAGCCCTGTGGAAGTCTGTCCTTATGTACTATGGGTAGATAGAAGGTCAGGGGTATTCCCTGTGTAGCTTCCTCTGCACCCAGCTTGCATCTGCTGCCTGTAAGCTGGGTTATGCCCTGGCCCCTTGTGGCTTCAGTCGAGGCCTGCACCGGAGCTGTAATCTGAGAGTTGCCGTACACCTTAGAGGGTGTTGCTGGGATTGGTGAACAAACTTGGGAAGTGGGAACTGTTGCAAGTACAATTGATTCTGCTACTAGCGTAATTAGCTATGTGCCAATTTTTAGACCCCCTTTGGGGCAGAAAAGGATACCCTGGAGAGTGTGTCCCTAAAAAATATATAGGCTGACGGGGAAGTGGCCACAAAGGACTGGGGGGACGGAGAGACCCTTCTGTTGCTGTCCATGTGTGTGACACTGTGTCTGTGGTGATGCAGCTCACTTCTGCCATGGCTGCTCCTGACTTACCCCAGCCTGCTTGAAAGTTATATTGGAGGGAGATTCTGCAAGCCTTCATTATTATTCAGCTCCACTGATTGCTACTTGTATAGGTAACAAGCCACTGAGCTCCTTGTAAAAAAAAGTCGTCCATCTTTTGTGTACTGCAAAGTTGTAGAAATCCTAAAATGTTGCCCAAGTTGACAAATGATTGTAAATAGGAGAGTGGCCAAGAGTATGGGCTAAAATACTCTCATGTGACAGAGAATTTGATGCAGGAAATTAAGTCAAAGAGACCTGGGTGGGATGGCTCTGCAATCTGGAACTACTTGGGAGTACCAAAGCCCTGCCACACGTTGCCTATGAGGGCAAATACCACAGCTGACCTGGGATAATGGTTGACACATCTTCACTGACAGAGTTACTCTGTTCTGGCCATGACTTCAGGATGTGGTGTTTAGTCAATCTACCCAACCCCAGGTACCCCAGGTTGTTTCTCAAAGAGTAAGACTGCTGAGATTGTTCTGGATCGTCAGTAGCAACAGGGAACTGTTCTTTTTTTGATAACCAGTTAAAGTGAGAACCCCTGGTCTCCTTAGTATCTGACTAAGAGAAATGTTGCATGAACTGGGACTTTTATGTTCTACAATGCAGCATAGAGTCTTATTCTTAAATATTTAAAGCAATCTTTGGTTTCTATTACAGATTTTGTTTTGAGAGTAGACCATTATCACTTGTTAGAATAGCTTACGTTTGACAGACACCAGGCTAAAGATAAATGTTATCAAACCTGGCCGCTATTTTAAAAAAAAATGTTTAAACTTCATCTGCATACTCTGAACTGGTTAATGCTTAGTTTTATGACCTGGGGTTCTGTGTAGTGTACTGTATGTTTTGTGCAATCATAAACTTTCTTACCTGCATTGCCTTTCTGTTGGATACTCATAAAATTGTTATTGGTTTATATTTGGTCCTTACTAAAGTTGAAACGTATTAGGCTTGCACTTTGCAAGGTTTTCTTCTTTCCTCACACTGTTTGCTATATTGTCTTTATTTTTTGGAGTCAGCAGTTGTTTTGTGCTTTGTATACATTATTTTAGGACATATGTATTCTCTGTGGTTACTAAGCCCTGTTTGCTTTTGCTTGCCATGTTGCCACACATTCTCGCTGTATAGTCAATTGCAACTCTAAACATAATTTAGTAGAAGTAAAATAGTAGATGTAAACCCTAAAATGATGTCAATTACTTTGCTAAGACACTGTGCACTGTTTATAAACAATTATAATATTTTAATATGTTTTTATATATTTAATATAGTTGTTTTCACTCTTCATCCTTGGTTACATCCCAGTGCTTTTGATTTACTGTAACTTTTGTGCACTATGCCTGCATGTGCACACACTCCCTGTCTACATGCAGGCATAGAAACGGACCATATCGGTGTAATTTGTGTTCAACCAGCCACTTAGTAGTCTTCATCAGAAACCCTTGTGCCTGAGAGACAATACAGGATTACACTTTGGAGACAGGGGATAGAGTGGTCCTACCTACAAACAAGAAGTGCCTGATTTAGGAGATCATGGCAGGATCACCAAGTATCATTTTTAAAGAAACCTGTCAATTTCAAACAATTAAAAATTACTTTTGTAATTACGCTAACATGTTAAAGATCATATGAGATTTTAGTGAATGGTTTACATCTACTTCATATGGAAAAAGTAATAATAATACAAACAATATATATTTTTTATTATTTTATTGTATTTAATTAAATAACTCCATCCTTTCACTTTCAATTTACTTCACAGCAGGCATTGCCACTCTTGTATAATTTAAAGCCCAACTCCAGCTATTTTTTAAACAATCTTTTAAAACAAAAAAAATCACTGTATAAGTGCCCCTATTCCTGAAGTTCTTGGTCTAGTCATTTTAATGACACAACAGGTTCCATTACTCCTCCCACCAGCAGTGAGTGTGTCCTAAATGCTGCAGAAAATGCTTTCTTCTGTGATTGCTGGCTCATGTGTAGTGGATCGAATGATGCTGCCTTTTCTACCTGGAAGACAACTAGGATTGCAGAATAGTAAACATGTGGTGGAGAGGACCAGTAAGGGGATCAGTTTTTTCAATGATTTTTACATGTGCCTAACAATTAATACATTTTAAGAAATGCACTGAGCAAAAGTTGGGCTTTAATCCTCTTGCTGCTGCAGCCACCATAACTGTTATGGTAAGTTCACAAACCCCTGCCACTATTGCATACAGGAGTTAATTTACCCTTTTAGTTTCGGGTGCCAGCTTTCTTGTAGACGTGATTCAGGCAGCTGAACGGCTGCCTGATCACTTCTACACAGATAGGGAAGTAATGCCACCTCCGCCTGTTTTTCCCCCGGGCGCAACTGTCCCTCCTGGTTTCCCAGTGCCCCCACGATAGGTGCAAGTAGTAATATACTTTATATGCACATGTTGGGACCCTGCCATAAGCTGTAATGTCGCTAGTCAAAATTTATTGTTTACAGCTAGTCTGTAGCCACCCTGATCTTGTTGTTTGTTATCTGAGTTTTATTAGGTTTCTCCTAAGCCCAGAGGATTGTTTGCTTCTGTCTGCTACAGGGGAGTGTTTTCCAGCAGACAGCATGAGCAGTTACAATGTTGTGAGTTATGAATATTTATTCTGCCCTGGCCAATCACTGGGAGGTTTATGCCAGTAATGTGGGCTGGAGAAGGAGATAAATATTTGAAGAGATCTTCTGGAAGGGTCCTGTCCTCCCAGACTTTACCAGGATAGGATGCATGTGCGAAGGGTCTGGTTTTGGGCTCCTAGGTCAGCTACCTGGATAAGGTAAATCTTCAGAGAAAGTCCAGAGTAAAAGTCTGTTTGTCGTTCACCATGGGTGACTGACAGCTAAAGGCAAATCACCCCTAGAAAGTCTAGAATGGCCTGTAAAATACAGCAGTTCCATGAGGGGTCAGTCCTACACACATTATTATTTAATTGTTAAAAATACATTTATATTTGATCCCCTCTGTATTTTAAAACCTGTATGCAGAATATTTATAATTATTTCATACCATGTCAGTTGTATATTTAAAGTCTAAGTGGTAAAATATTTATGCATTATTGTAGAAAACATTTTGAATAATGGTCCCAGAGGCCAGGCGTTAGGCTTCAGAAACCTCTGCAGACATCATTAGTTTGGTTTTAGAATCCATTTGTGATCTCTTGTATACTTTGCTGTGTGCTTACAAGCATCACAAACGAGTAGACCTGCAAATACAGTATAAACTTGTGCATTCATAGTTAAGAGAGTTACCTTTTGACTTCAAGTCATAGTCATTAAAAGTTTATTAAATTAAACCAGAATACAAAATATAAGGCACACACTGCTGTTGGTTCAGCTTGCTTCACTGTGTATCTATTGTTTGCATTGAGAGTTTAGGCACTTCTTCTGTAGCCGTTATTTACATTAAAGTTGCCCAATGAGGCTCTTAACCAATTATTCCTTATTATCTGTTATTATGTCCTATTATTTGCTACATCTGCTTAAAGTGAACCTGCACTCAAAGGAAAAAATGTGCTATCTTACAATTAATAAATTGCTGATTGTGCCTAAGCAGTTCCCTGAAAGATGCACCGTTTGTCTTAAATTCTTCCTGAAAAGTAGCAGTACCTTTCCTGTGCCCAGAGCATCAAAGCTGTATATCCAACAGTGTGAGATCATCTAAGGCACTGTTCCTCCAACTACTAGTCTTATGAGACTTGAAATGAGCCTTGCTGATGTCTCTTTTGTGCTGTTCACTGTTCTTGCTGGAGAGGAAGCTGTACCTCAGGGCATGCCAAACAAGGATCTCCCTGTTTCTGCTTGAGTTATTCTGTGGATTTGGGCTTTCTGTACCTCTCCTGCTTTTTTTAATGGTATCCAACCAGTCATCCAATCATGTTATCAGAAACCCAGCTCTGAATAAGCAAAGTTCTGCTTTTTTCCCAAGACGGACACCTCCACAAAGAAACAGTGCAGAACAAGACATGGTAAGTCAGTCCTATGAAAAGATCAGTTGCAGAGTTGCAGAGAAAGACCATAGGGAATACTGATCCTTTGCCCTCTGCTTGCCTTTTTAAGACACAGGTTCCACAATTTAGGGTCCTCTTTAAACTGTTATCAAACCCTAAAATCTTAAATTCAGTTAAAGCAGCTGATCTCTGTATTTACCTTGTATGCTGCTTCCTCTTCTGTAAAATCTTGCCTTTCTTCTTGGATGAGCCAGTTCAAAGATCACTGCCCCAGATTTCCAGTTTTTGGGTGGCTCCATTGCCTTCCATAGACCTATCGAGCCACCTTTACGTGAGCGCTCCCGGAAAAGAGAGATTCCAACCTGATAATATTATGCTAACTGCACCAACATGTACGAGCAGCCAGGGAGGACTGATGGGCATGCATGCGCAGCAGCTGAGGAGGAGGTGAAGGAATTATGGAACATGTAGTCCCAAGGAGAGGGAACATGTGGACTATCTCTAAAGGTCTGAGCACGTACTCCCAAATTGGAAGTATGTGGAATCCAGAGGCTGCAGTGGTGAACAAATGATAAGGGAAACCTGGCAAGATCAGTGCAAAAAAACTTTATATGATAACATTGCTGCCAAATTTGTAAGGGAAGATGAACTTACATAGCTACATATGTAACTTTAAGACAGGTTGATAAATGTGATGTAGTAGAGAGGGGCATGTATACCATCTAGGGCATATTATATATAGTGTGGGGTATAGCTCAAATGGGGATCACCTTCCCTGGGAAAAAAGGTAGTCCAGTTTTTATTTAAAAGGTTGCAATAAAACAAAATGAAACAGAAAACAAATCCTTGCCTTTCAGGCTCTGACTAAACAGGCAGGTTTCCTCTATACCAGGTGGTGAGTTTATTACAGCCACCTCACAAAGCAAAAGTACTTTCAGCAACCATTTACTCACAAACATCCAACTTGTAGCTCTCTCAGAATGCTGTCTGAGTCCCAGACCAGAGCAGCATCATGCTCCAACCTTCCCCTTTTATCTCACCTGGTTAATCAATCATTAAGCAATTAACAATCCAGGTGATAGACACAAAATCTGAGCTGGATTATTTAGACCCAAAGTCAACCCGAAAACCTGGTCTGGGTTCCGCTAGTCCTGTACATAGGATAGAAAGTGAGGGGAAATATATCGCCCCTTGATGACTGCCCCTTTCCTTATGTCACAATAGTTTCTGTATTGTCCCAGCAGACAACCAATATAACATAAGATAAAATACCTTGCCAATTCCTGCTGGGACAAACACGGATACAAATTTAGCTACCTGTAATGTACAAACTGTAGGAGACACATATTGTGTACCTATTCGAAGCCTTCTATAAACCTGAAAGAAAGCATGGGTTGGATGACTTGATACTGAACAAAATAGATAAAGAGATATAACATATCTACTTAAAAACTTTGCCCCTAAACCATTAAACTTTCATGTTAAACTGACAAAACAAATTGAACTTTTGCATTCTTGAAACTGTAACAGTACATGTCAGTATCCACCACACAGAAACTATCAAAATTCTGCAATGGGTGGAGCCTGCTCAAGATTGCGCTGGGCTGTGAGTAGCTGAAGCACCTACGAGCTCCCCCTAGGCCGTGTGAATAGGGGCCCACATTAGCAAAGAAAAACAAACGACCTGATCCTGCAGTTGAGCCGGGGGCCAGAACCTACGTCTACGCGATGGGGGGTAAGAGAGCCCAGAAGAATGTGTCTATGAAAGCTCCCCGAACGGGAGCGATCAGGCGGCTCTGGGCACTGGAACAGCGATACAGGGACGCGGTGGACGGGAAGGAGGAAAGGTTGCACAGTCCGCTGACGAAGCTCCGTATCCTGGACGCTGCAGAGACCGGACAGCAGGAGACACGAATGGACGAGTCAGTTCACCGGCGCTCTCGGGGTACTGCAATGTCGCTACACACATTAGCACAATCCCTACCCACAAAAGGAGATCTCACAAATTTACTGGGACACATGGAAGCTTCAATTAAAGCAGACCTAACCACAATTAGAACTGAGATGTCCCAAGTATTAAAGAGGGTAGAGGAGACGGAAGAAAGGCTAGATGTGCATACTGAGGCTATCCAGGAGCTGCAGTATCAGTGCAGGAGTATGGAGAATGCTATGAGAATGGTATCATATAAAACAGAAGACCAGGAAAATAGAAACAGACGGAATAATCTGAGACTCAGGGGTTTTCCTGAAACTATAGGAGATCGGGAGTTAACAGATATACTCAGAGAGACTTTTAATGACATGCTTAAACGCCCAAAAGCAACAGAAATAATCTTCCATAGAATACACAGAGTACGGCGCCGCACAATAAGCGGAGGAGAGAATCCAAGGGATGTAATTGTGCGGTTCCATTATTATATGGATAAAGCCCAAATTATGGAAAGCCTGAAAAACGCAACAGAGATGGTGATTAGCGGGGTCAAAATTCAGACATATGTGGATTTGGCACCGTAGACTCTGGCACGCAGGAGGGCTCTCAAACCTTTGACACAGGTCCTAATTGGCCAACAAATTGCATACAGATGGGGGTTCCCAGCCTGTCTCATTGTAAGAGATGGCAGAACAGCAACCCTACCGTTTCCAGAAGAACTATCGGAGTTCTGTAATAAAGTGGACATTACGCCTCCAGAACTGCCAGGGTGGCTAGAACCCATACTGAAACTGAGGACAGAGTTAGACCAACAGTGGCAAAATTCTAGGCAAAATAGAGGGGGCTCTAGTAGAGAGACTAATTGCATATAGGGGGATTAGCTAAGGGGCACATGTGGAAAATTGCACTGTTTATGTAGATTCTGAGCATTATCTATAGTATACTTTATGGTGGCATATAGTTTCTGAAAATGTGTATACCTGGTCCCTGGAGTTTTTTATGGTATATATGTGGGAGAAATGTAAGGTATATTAATCTAATGTACTGTTCCTAGAAGTATTATAAAAATAGGAAAAGTTAAGAGGCTTAGGGGGGTGGGGATGTTCATTTATATGCGCAGGACTGCCACTTTGCGTAGCTCCACACCCACATTAGGAACGGGACACATGGGGGAGATAGCCCCATGGGTAGGGCCCATAAATTGCCAATTTAAAGTTGAAAAGAGGATAGAAAAGGTAGGGGATGTTGATGGTAAGGGGGGAGGGGTGTGTGGGGGTGGTGGATGGTCCCCATTTGGCAGGGACAAATGAATGAATTTGCTTATAGCGGTATGCAAAGGTCTAAGGCTCAAGTTAGGACTAAGATCTTTCAGAACCAGGGAAGGATATGGCAACCACTAAAATAGTATCTTATAATGTAAGAGGGCTAAATTCAGCAACTAAGAGGTAACAGATTTTGACGGAAATGAAAAGATGTGGGACAGATGTGTTTTTTTTTTTGCAAGAGACGCATTTTTCCCACACGTATTCCTCATATTTACGTTCTAGAAACTATGTGCAATGGTACTATAGTCTTTCAAATAACAAACGATCTAAAGGAGTAGCTATAGGCTTTAGTAAAAATACGTCAGTACAAGTACACTCCCGATTGACAGACATAGAGGGAACAACGATCAACGGGACAGAATACACACTGGTGAATATATATGCCCCTATATATGCCCCTAACCGGTTGCAAGTCCCTTTTCTATTAAAGGTGTTCAGGAAGCTGGGGGAATTTTGGAAGGGTAGGTTGGTGATAGCAGGGGATTTTAACATATGCCTTGACCCAATGCTAGATACTTCATCGGGAAGGATAGGTAACCCTATTTCTCACCTAACCCGCCTGAAAAGTGTGATGTCCAAATATCAACTGCTAGAGATATGGCGAATACTGCACCCAACGGAGCGCGATTTTACATACTACTTCCAGTTTTATGGTTCATACTCCAGATTGGACTGGATATTGATCGATCATGTGGCAATTGAGTCTGTAAAATCGGCAAATATTCTCTCCATGACGAATTCAGACCATGCTCCGGTAGAACTATTATTGAATAATAACACTTCGACGGGGAAGCAATATAATTGGAAACTGAATGACTCCTTGTTACATGATCAGTTAGTGGTTCAAGAACTGAGGGAGATTTAAAAAAATTATTTTCAAGATAATATAACGGAGGGAATGTCACCGGTAACTATATGGGAGGCACATCAGAGGTAAGTTGGTCGCAATAGGGGCCAAACGTAAGAGAGAGAGGAGGTGTGTTATACAAGAATTACTGGAAACAATTAAACAACTGGAAATAACACATAAAACAACATTAGATCCTAGGACACTCAGGGAATTAACTTCAAAAAGAGAACAACTAAAAGTAGTCCTAGAGGCAGAAACTAAACGTGCATTCAACATAGCAAACAGACAATTTTATGAAATGGGGAACAAACCAAGTAAATTTATGGCGAAAGCGCTCAAAACTAAACAATCTCTCACATATATAGCTAAAATTAAAAATAATAAAGGGAAGATGGTACACTCCACCACTGAAATCGCAGAGACCTTTCATGATTTCTATCAAAAGTTATATCAAATAAAGAAGCCGGGGGAACAGGGCACACCACTGGAGGAGGCAGAGAAACTAGAGAAAATGAAAACATATTTAACACAGGCCAGAATCTCAATGACAGAAGGGGAATTGTTAAACACATTGGAAATAGATATTACCCCAGAGGAATTCAAAAGGGTAATTGCTTCAACTCAGTTAGGCAAGAGCCCGGGGCCTGATGGATTCACTCTGTTGTCCTATAAGAGGTTCCAAGACATCTTAAACCAGCAGATTTGTGCTCATGTAAACTCTATAGGAGAAAATTCTAAAATGCACCCAGAAGCACTGAAAGTGAATATCACAGTGATTGAAAAGGTGGGAAAAGATCCAAGTTTATGTGCAAGTTATCACCCTATTTCCCTTATGAATGTGGACACAAAGATCTATGCAAAAATATTGGCATACAGACTCCACCCCTTCATTCCAACCTGGATACAAGTAGATCAGGTTGGATTTATACCGGGTAGAGAAGCGAGAGACAACGCCATCAAAGTTATTTTATTGATCCATAGGGCAAGGTGGCAGGGACTACCGGTGCTACTCCTGTCAATTGATGCTGAAAAGCCCTTTGACAGGGTAGAATGGAGTTTTATGTTTAGTACACTGACTACGCTGGGGTTGGGGAAGAGGATGCTTGGTTGGATATCCGCATTATACGCTAATCCAACGGCGAGAGTGAGAATTAATGGTTCCCTGTCGCAGGAATTTACACTACATAATGGAACACGCCAGGGATGCCCCCTCTCCCCTTTACTCTTTGCCCTGTCATTGGAACCGCTGCTAGCTACAATCCGCCTGAACCAAAACATCCAAGGGATAGAGACACAAGCGGGGGGATTTAAAGTGGCTGCCTACGCAGATGACATCTTAAAGATAAAGATAATGATCCTCCCAAAAGCATTATTTGTATTTCAGATGCTACCGATTGAGATACCTAGGACTTTTTTCCAAATTCTACAGATGGTTATATCCAGATATGTATGGCAAAACAGGAAACCAAGATTATCAGGGAATATCCTGAGTAGACAGAGACAAGAGGGAGGGCTGGCCCTACCGGACAGAAAAGCTGGGTACGGTTGGAGATGGCACTTAGTGGGGTTGACATAGCGGGGATAAATTGGATACCAATGACAAAGAGACAGTTGTCTATAAATACATAGCTTCTAACCATGTCAACGTTACGGACATGGGATCGGATGTGTCGTAGATATGGATGGACGTATAACTCAATCCTTATACCATTATTGGATTACTTCCCGCCAGGCAAATCCGATGCGGCGTATTTAAAGTGGAGTAAATCCCCTCATCTAAAAGTCAAAGACATCATGTCAGGGGCTACAATCAGTTCCTTTCAGGAGCTGAGAGATAAATGGGGAAGATACCCCCTAGATTGGTGGAGATATCAGCAACTACAAATTTCAAACCTTACCTAAACCTCTGAGAACAGGCAGGGATTTGACCGTGTTCGAGTCTATCATGGGAGCTAAACAAGCACCTCAACACTGCCTTTCAATTGTATATAAAGCAATTATTATACAGGAAAATGAAACAACTCCAAAATATTTGAGAAAATGGGAAAGGGAATTTAAGCATACACTTACGCAGGAAGAAGTAAAGAAAATATTAAGATTAGCTACTGCCACAACTTTAGATGTGAGAACAATGGAGGTAAATTATAAACTGTTAACACGGTGGTACCACGTTCCGCAGACACTACAAAGGATACACCCTTCAAATGAAGCAGGCTGTTGGAGGGAATGCTGAGGGGAGGGAACCTTTGCGCATATATGGTGGGATTGCCCCAAGATAAAACCATACTGGGGAATGGTATTACAACTCTTTAATACCCCACATGTTAAATGCTGCCAAATCACTGATCCCGAGGTACTGGGGGACGATCAAAATCCCTTCCAGTGATGAGTGGTTGACCAAAATGGACACCACTAGATTAATGGAAGAGATGGTAAAGACGAAGCAAGATAATTATGGGTTATATAGGGGGATTAGCTAAGGGGCACATGTGGAAAATTGCACTGTTTATGTAGATTCTGAGCATTATCTATAGTATACTTTATGGTGTCATATAGTTTCTGAAAATGTGTATACCTGGTCCCTGGAGTAGCTGAGGAAATGCTTGGATGGTGCTGACTCTACAGAGAACTAGGTCAAGCTTCCACAAAACAAAGCTGTTTTAGTGTAAGTACACTCTTTTTCTGTATGATTGTATGTACTATATGTGCATATGGACAGTATACTTGGATCTTTGCTGTAGCAACAGAAACAGCGCAAAACCTCTATACCACATGTATAGACACCACTGCAGACACCTACAATCTTTTCTATCCGTGGTCAGATATGCTAAGCACAAAGAAAATCCATGAACAAAGTTTTCTTCACTTGTCTAACATGCATAAACAATTTCAGTAGAGTGGGTACAGTACCGATACCTGAGTTGATGACCAACTCAGTTCCAGTTGTTGCTTCCAAGGACAAAAATTGCTGCTGGAGAAAATATTTTATTTCTTTTTTCTATTCACTGATCCTGGGCATCACAGACACCATGACATCAGATTCTTCAGGGTTTTCTCAAATATTATACATAATGCTGAATTGTTTCTTTCAAAGTTTATTATACTTTTGGGAAATTAAAAACTGGAATACAATAGATCAGATGGGAAGAAGGGTGTAAGAAAAATAAATAATAACATACAGCATATGTGCACACTTTCAAACCTTCATTCTGCAAAAAGAAATAACCATTCAGTGTAAAATAACAAAAATTACAAGTTACAAGGACTAGGACCTCTATGAATAAGCCTATGGGTGAAACATGTGAGAGGTTGTAGCTGGTTGGGGGTTTGCGGTGCTGCTATTTGCTGTTACATGCACGGTTACACTAAATTTGCTGTGAATTTCAATAAAATCTGAAGTATTGGAATTCTCTGGTTAGTTTGGTCTGTTTGTATACTACTATAAGGACTAGTTTCTATACTAGTGAGGGAAAAAACTCATCTGCAATAATAATATTACCGAGATGTATAAAATGTTTTATAAACGATCATGACATGATACAAAAGGGCAACAGTGTTGAACCACACACGGTTCTTTCCCAAGCCCAATAGTGATATACAAACATACACATGTTTCTCTCATTTTATGTTTAAACACCGGAAGTAAATTGATACTCTGTTACAATTTAACAATTTATATGTTTCCCACATTTCTTCTCTTCTCTTACATTAAGCACATAAGGCCTAGTTCACACCTGGGCGTTTTACAGCGCGTTCCTGCGCTCTGTAAAACGCTCAACATGTGAAAACCAATGATTGCCTATGGGCATGGTTCCCACCTGGGCGTTTAACAGAGCGTAGGAACGCGCTGCAAAACGCCCTATGCCCAAAGAAGTACAGTAGCTTCTTTGGGCGTATTTGCAGCGTATCCATTGGGATACAACCAGGTAGCCCTCAGGAACGCGGGTTTGTCACGCTTTTTTTTACAGCAAATCGCGGTAAAAATGCGCTGCACGAAACGCTCGACAAACGCGCATATTCGATACGCCTAGGTGTGAACACAACCTTAGAGTGAACTTCATCACATTCCACTCTCCACATATTCTATTAACCCTTTATCCAGTTAGACAAAACCTACAAGAATAAATGCAGATCCAAATCTATGTTTAATCCCCTAGGTTGTAATGTATTCAATTGAAACATCAATTTTACTTCTTGTTTTTTTTAAAGAGAAGCAAATGATCCTGTTCTCCTGGGTCCAAAAAAAGGTTAAACTCTCTTTCTTCGTTGGTATAAAGTCTGATCTCCCCACTGAGTTGTATACTGTGCAACCCCTTCTAAAAGACTGAATCAGTGCCATGTTAAATGCATCTATTTGTGGGTAATTATTCCTGAGAATCCTCCTATGTTTTTTAATACAAGTAAAAATCTTTTGGGACAATGTATGGTATTGTGTCACAAATGGTATTCTATACTGATCCCTTCTTTTCACACTTTTATATTTTCCCTTACTTTGTGCACTGGTGCGCAGTCATGTTGGAGCAGGAAGGGGCCATCCCCAAACTGTTCCCACAAGGTTGGGAGCATGAAATTGTACAAAATGTCTTGGTATGCTGATGCCTTAAGAGTTCCCGTCACTGGAACTAAGGAACCAAGCCCGACCCCCGAAAAACATCCCCACGCCATAATCCCAACTCCACCAAACTTTACACTTGGCACAATGCAGTCAGGCAAGTACCGTTCTCCTGGCAACCGCCAAACCCAGACACATCCATCTGATTGCCAGACAGAGAAGCATGATTCGTCACTCCAGAGAACACGTCTCCACTTCTCTAGAGTCCAGTGGCGTGCTTTACACCCCTGCATCCGACGCTTTGCAGTGCACTTGGTAATGCAAGGCTTGGATGCAGCTGCTCAGCCATGGAAACCCATTCCATGAAGAATATATCTATATATATTACTGTGTGTATACATATATTAGGGATGCACCGAAATGCCGAATGCCGAAAGTACCATCTTTCAGCTGAAACTGTGGTGCATGTCTGGTTTCTCTCCTCTCCGCTGGGCACTGCTCTGTGTCCCCTCTGACAGAGCGCAGTGTCCAGTGGGAAGAAGAGAAACTGTCACAGGAGGCCGAGCAATGCTGGCCTCCTCCCCCACCGACCCAGCTCAGACTCCTGTGACAGATCCGAAGAGCGGTGCTGTGAGTGCTGTCAAAGGGTGCTCAGCCGGCGGTGCGAGGGAGGAGTCAGCTGTCACAGGAGACCGAGCTCTCCTCCCTGCACTGCTCACTCAGCCTCCTGTGACAGCAATTTAGGATGGAGAGCGGTTACAAGCACTTAGCAATCAGTGATAGCTGAGTGTTTGTAAATAAGTGAGGACATAGTATGTTTACTGTGTCCCTAATTATGAATAAATGGGAAGTGATCTACATATATATATATATATATATATATATATATACACACACACACAGTGTATATATATATATTTTTTTTTTTTTATTGCAGTGTATTTTGGAACACATTGAGGCAAATAAGTTGTTCACTTGTACTTTACAAGGAACTTTTCCTTTAGCTTAATGAATGATGTGAAAAAATGTTTCCTTGTGAAATTAACATTCAGTAAACATGCTCTACTGTTTTAGTAAATCAACCCCATAGTATCAAAAAAGGGTCTTTGAAGAGAAAGAAAGTAGTTACACCATAAAGAAAGTAAAGTCAATATAACACCATTAACGCAAAGTGTTATTGTCCCTTAGATGTGGATATATTTGCAATAATTCCCAGGTCTTCATTACAATCTATAAGTTTCTCATTAAACATATTGATTTGAGCTTATAAATAAACTGTGGAGATGTTGAAGAATCACTAGACCAGTTAGCAATAAAAGGCTATTTTGTAGCAGGAAATATGGGGCAATCATTTCCTTTCCATACATTTAAAAGGGAAATCTGACAAATCAGTAGCACAAATAAAGGGGAATTGCTTACATTAATATTCAAATACTAATTTCTAAAAAACATTCTAAAATGGGGCTTGTTCAAGAAACATGGGGAAGGGAACCAATATTCTGACATGATCAAAAGCAAGCGAAAGCATTAGAATCAAATGTATGTTTTCTTCTGAGAGATCTGACATTAGAAAAACAGAAGAAGGAATTCCTTTCTAGAGATATGGAGTAAGGTCCTACACGTATTGCCAACTGACTTCTGAACAAGTTTTACTGTTTCTTATGTCAGGCAATATGATAATATTATGTTGTGAGAGACCATGTCAGATGACATTGTCTGAATTAGATGATGTCATCAATCAGAGTGCAGCATAGGAAGGGATAAGCAGGAGCTTTCTGCCAGGTCTTTATTTACAAGTGACTGCAGTGATCAACTCCACTGTCACTGCCAAGTTGATGGAGATCTAAATGGGGCACAATTCTTCTACAGAGTTACCACCTTTCCTCATCCTTAGGAATGAGCTGTCACTGCCTCTAATTCATTTGAAGGGGTGGACATAGCAGATTAAGTATCAGCCTGAACAGCAGCTGGAAGTTTTTTAGAAGAGAGCCCGTTCATACTGATGTGCAGCATTATTGCTTTCATGTTAATAAGTATTATGTCACACATTATTGTGAGCTGAGTTAAGGAAGCCCATTCATTTTAATAAAGGTAAATGTACTCTTTTATGTAATGTGTTGTGGTGTGCTGCAATGCACATCTGTTGGCAAGGTGTATTGGGATGCCATTGAGAATGAATGGCATCATATCGCACAAATGTGCACAGTGACACTCGAGTTAATGTAGTGCAATGGTGTGAAAAAAACCCTTAAGGGACCAATATAACTCTGCTAGTACACTCCATATGCCATGCTTTACGTTCACTATTCCACACTGGCTGATTCAATATGCCATGCTGCATATTTCCTATTCCATAGTGCCTCATTCTGTGTGACATGTTGTATGTTTCCTATCCCTCAATGCCTCATTCCATATAACATGCTGTAAGTTGCCTATTCAACAACGCCTTATTCTGTTTTCCATGCTGTACATTCTTTATCTGTACTGCCCCATTAAGTGTACTTAAGTGTAAGCTGCTGTTCATAACTGAGGAGATAGTACGTGTTTAATATGTCCCCAGTTATGAATAAACAGGAAGCACTACAGATCACTTTCATGAATGGACAGTAGGTGTTCTGCATGGCAAAGCATTACAACGCATTGCCATTTGTTGTAATGCACTGCATTGCGATTAACCCCTTGCCGTCCGCCCATCATACAAATACGGGCGGATCCTTCCTGGTTCCGTTATCAGCTGTTTCATGCAAGCTTTCGGCAGGTCTATAGCCGGCCGATCATTTGTATAACCTTACAGCGTGCGGCCCCCCCTGCTACCGCACCCCCCTCCGTTGCTGCTCCCGGTTATCCTGGCTACTGATGTCCCCCCTGTAGTGCCTGGGACTGAGAAGACTGGCTCAGCAGCTGCTCGTAGAGAGAAGGAAGAGAGATCAGCATTTCCCCCACTGCTGATCTCTCCTCCTTCTCTCTCTAAAGGTGGAAAGCGATGTGTATTACATCACGTCAGCCTTTAGCTGTAATTTCTCTGCTTCATCAGCTTCTTTGGGGGGTCCCTAGGTGACATTAGGGGTCTTGGGGACCCCTGATGTCTCCATAAAGAGGACCTGTCATTTTTTTCTAGCTATCACATAGGGGGATTTTTATCCCCCTATGTTATAGCACTCAAATTGAGTGTTAAAAAAAGTTTTAAAAAAATAACGCCTCCTTTTAAAAAAAAAAAAAATACCCCAAAACGTATGTCCCCAACCCCGCGTGCACGCACTTATAAATGTAAATACGCGTCGGGTGCGCCTTCGTGTAAAAACAATGATTACGCAACACATGTTACATCGCAGTGAAAGCAATAATTCTAGGCCCATCAATCACTGATAACACTAAACTGATGAGTGGTAAAGCTTTTAAAGGTTCGCCTATGGCCAATTTTAGGCATGGTATTTTTTTGCGATTTTGTAGGCGATAAACAAGGTATCACTGTATATGGTCCCTTCCGCTGACAAAGTAAACTGTGATGAGCTTGGAGAAATGGCTACTTTAGAACACACACAGGAACCATGGGGAACAAAAGTAGCCACCCTCCAGAAGGAAGGACAGTGTCAGCACCAATTCAGAGATTATTTGAGGATCTACAGCTGAGAGATGCACAGATAACATATAGGACCCGATTTACCCTGCCTGCCGCCCCAAGGTCAGTTCCCGCAATGTATAGACCAAAAAGCTAACTAGAAATGCTAATGTATTTTTAAAAAAAACTATTAATTATTTGTTTCCTAACAACTTGTAGGAAATCCTTTTTTTTTTTGTTTATAAAGAATGGTAAAAAAAATACATGACATAAATAATAACATCATTTTATCTGAAACAAATTACCATGGTAGACTTTGAGCTATAATGATACTCATGCAATTATTATTCAAATAATAAAAAAAGTCATACAGAGAGGAAAGTTATTTGTTTGAAAAACAAATAATGGAATGCTTTTATAGTTATTGAATTTATTAATTCACTTCCGGAACTATTTTGCCTCTACTGATGCTACACACATTATTTTAAAGATTTGCTACTTTAATTTCTGTTCTTTTGTTGATGAAAATGAAAAAAAAAGCCACGTGCTGTTAAATAATAGAGAAAATATGTATCTTTTAAAGAGACTTGCCTTTTATCTTAGAAGCATAAAATATTTTTATTCATTAGTTCCCATAACTGTAATTTATTCTATATTAAATAGAGCATTCAGTGATTTTGAAATTCTATGGGGTATATTTATAAATAAGGTAAATGTAATATTCAACAAATAATCTCAGCAGGTTAATCTTCCTGGTGCATGTGCTTTGAATATTTGGTGAATGTCACATTCATTGCTTTAAAAATGTATCTATACAACTGAAGAAAAACTTAAAAAATAAATCTTAGATGCTACAAACCTACTCCTGTGAGCTCTGCTATTATTTGTGAATACACATCATAGTATATATATCTTCATAGCCTTAGCATACTGCACATAGTTACAGTTACATTATGGCCCATTTACACAGCATGTATTTCACAGCATGAATATGCATTTCAGTTAGAAATCCCATTAATTCCTATGGCTTGTTCACATCTATGTGCTAAAACCTGACGTGTTTAGAAAGTGTATCTAAAGCCAAAAGTTTTCTTTTTTTAGTTTTGGATACAAGTGGGAAAAAGAACCTCTGTCAGGTTTTTAATGCTGCCTGTGTCCCTTTTGAGTGATTTATGTTCTCTATTTATCCTAGTAACCATTGTCACAGAGACTAAAAGTAAGATGAAAATTTTTAAACCAGAGCAGGGCAGGGGAGCAGGGGACACTTGTTAAGGCCACAACTGTCTAAGAGGATTTTCCTAGACTTAGAGTAGCTTATATTGCCACTCAGTGCCTAGTTGATGGCCACCTTGTCCTCATTGGCCCTAAGACAACAGTGTTGGCTACAGAAAAAGCAGGGTTGATTTACTAAAGGCAAATAGGCTGTTCCCTTTGCAAAATAATTTGACATTTGCAGGGGAAGTTATCCATGGGTTAGTGAATGAGGTGAAGTTCTGCTGACATTCATCTTCCAATCATGTGCAAGCAAAAACATTTTTGTTTAATTGTACATGACTAGATATTCTTTGTATAGTGAAATTTCACCACATTCACCAAGCTAAGAGAAAACATCGCCTGAAAACTTTTACTTTCAAAGTAAACAGCCTATTTGCCTTAAAGGAGAACTATGACATGAGTGATTTCCACTCACGTCATAGTTCTAAGCCGACCTGTGACAATGAGACTGTCACAGGTCGGCTCAGTAGATCGGGAGGTAAGGGAAAACATACCGGGTTCCCTCACCTCTCGATCCTGTCACGGCTCTCTGCCGTGACAGGGGGAGGGGCTGGATTCCCCGCTCCGATCTGCCAGCGCTGACTGGCGGAACGGACAGGGGAGGGGGCGGGTACAGCTGGCTCTGCCTCTAGATAGGCAGAGCCAGCTGTCACTCACGCAGCTGGGCGGATCCCGTCATCTAAGTCGGGATCCGCTCCAGGTGCGGCGTCTCAGTATACCGCGAGCTGCAGCTCGCGGTATACTGAGCTTAGGGTAACGGGAGGATGCTAGTTTGTGTCCTCCCGTTACCCCAAGGAGAACTATGGGGAAAAACACTGACCCCATAGTTCTCCTTTAAGTAACTCAACCCCAGTATAGCCATCACTGTCGTGGCATAAAAAGACTGTCAGGGTCATACATTTGTATATCTCATTGATGCAATACTGAAGAATGTATATTTCAACAAACTTAGATGTGCTTGTGAGATACAGAAATAACCACACAGAGATCCATTGCAAATATAAATCTCTTCTTTTAGCAATAGAAAGGTCAGATTGTGTACTATATTTGAAAACAAAGAGTAAGCCATGCTGTTTTAAACCTGTAGGCTTTTCCCGTCAGAGCCTTCTCAGGAAATGCACTAGGAAAGTAATCCCTCTCAAAAGGGTTTCAGTCTTCTAAGAACTGTAACATACCAAGTGATTTAAAACTGCTAGAAAAGATTGAGGGAGGGAAAGCCTATGCTCTGGATTCATGTGCCTATAGAAAAATACACTTTATATTATCTTAAATTCCAGTAAAATCATATTTTCAACATAATTCTGACATTAAAGGAGAACTATGAGGTGAGTGCTTTTCACTCACCTCATAGTTCTAGCCGACCTGTGACAAGGAGACTGTCACATGTCGGCTCAGTAGATCGAGAAGTGAGCCAACACATAGTGGCGTTCGCTCACCTCTCGATCCTGTCACAGCTCTCTGCCGTGACAGGGGAGGGGCTGGATTCGCCCCTCCCTGATCCACCAGCGCTGACTGGCGGATCGGATGGGGGAGGGGGGGTACAGCTGGCTCTGCCTCTAGATAGGCAGAGCCAGCTGTCACTCACGCAGCTGGGCGGATCCAGACATAATTGTTGGGATCCGCTGCGGCATCTCAGTATACCGCGAGCTGTAGCTTGCGGTATACTGAGCTTAGGGTGATGGGAGAACACTAGTTTGTGTCCTCCCGTTACCCTAAGGAGAACTATGGGGAAAAGCCTTAACCCCATAGTTCTCCTTTAAGGTACATGCCCTGTTGTTTTTAAATAAAGGGAAAAATACAAAATCTAGATATAAATGGGCCAACTATAAATAATCTAGGTAGGCATCATATCAAGACCAGATACAAATTCAATAAGATAAAAAAAAATCAAAGCCAAAGAACTACAGCAAAATATATAATATAGTATTAGTCTTGGTAACAAAGAACGCACAGAAACTGGTATAGATAAGGCCGGTTTCAGCAAGTGAAATCAAACAAGGGAAAATATCTTAAGGGGCACAGAACATCTTCTAGAAACACATTTGTAATACCAAATATTATTTTAAATGCTATCTCTCTTTTACAAATCCTGCTTAACCATAATGTAATTCTGTGTGGTTATTGGATTATATGTTTCATATTTCTAATTTTATAATATAGAAATGGAAATAGTAGAAATTTAATTTTTCTACTATTTTTCTAAACCTGGTGGCGACCTGGACAGCCTAAACTAGGTTTTGATAGTTTGGAGAAGCATTAGAACTGATGTCGGGCTTTTCTGCTATACGGGTTCCATTAGAAAGATCTCCCATCACACATGATCACAGCAACAATGGTTTCACCAGACAGCACGTAAGGGACGTCTGCAACAGGGACATAGACAACAATAAAAAGCTGACATCGGTCCTAACCTTCCCCTACTTTACTACGGAAAAGAAAAAGCATTTTTTTTGTATGTGTTTTGGGTGGAGATTTTTCCTCATTTCCTGTCTAGTACATTCATCATAAATGGTTCCACAGATAGCAGAAAAGCCCATGCGGGGCTTTGATCCTTTGCCTTTCTTTATGAAACATTTTGACTTGACACTTTTATAATATTTATAATACACTGAATATGACTTTCACTAAACATTCACTATTTGTGAATCAATCACTGTCATTTAAAACACATCAACTTGGTAGATTAACCTGCAGTGAATGTTTGGTGAATGTCAGCTCCATTGCTTTATAAATGTGCCCCTTTAAAAATAATTCTCTTCAATAGCACTGCACCTCCCCAGCTTCTTCCTCCTATGTGCTGCAACTTTCTAGACTTTTAACAAGTAAACATCCTTTATAAGTAAACTTTCAGTTAAGACTTACACTGCTCCCCTCCTTGCTGCTCAACCTCAGTATGTGCTCATCTCAACTAGCAACTTCACAGTTAGGGTGAATTTACACCAGATGCATTGGAGCTGCCCTGGGTATTTTTTCCAGCACAGCCCCAACACAAGACAAGGCAATTCGCCCTGTCACAGATGGACATCATTCACATCACTGCATTGTGGTCAGAATATTCTGGTGTGCACTGAAAAAAGTACTGCATGCAGTACTTTTTTCCATGCAGCAGGATGCAAGGCGGTTGCACCACCTTACATCCTTCTGCCTTGAAAAAAGTATGCCGTGCCCAGAGAGCTTAATGAAATGTCACTTGTGACATTTTATTAAAATTCTACAAAGAAAATCAGACAGTGCTCTGTGCCGGGATTGGCACAGCAGCACTGTGCTGGGCACTGCACTTGAGCCGCTGAGTGATGTAGTCAGGCAACTGATGTGAATGGGCCCTTAAAGAAGTAGAGCATATGCAAGGAAATCATATGCTATCACATTGTGTTAATAACAGTGAAAATGTTATTATCAACATTCTATAAATAGACCCAAAACTAAATCAGTGATGTTGCTGATAGGGCACATGATGTTAAAAAAAATTTCAATTTACTAATTGAAGACCTAACATTAGGGCATATTTTACTTTTTGTTTTAATATTTTTGTTTTTGACTTGTGAGAGAGATTTGAGAACATAGCATGTCCTGGCTGTTTAAAGAAGTACACTCTCTGAAGCTTTGTCTGACTACAAGGATTCTGGACCAGTCATCCAATTTAATAACAGTGGGCAAGATTCTGAAAAGATTTCAGTTGGGGATCCCAAGGCCACCATCAAATCAGTTTACTGTGGGCAGGGCTAAGTGTATTACATCATGTCTATGCCCTGTTATATGTAATTATTTCTGGATATAGAATAGGTTATGGCACCCAACTGTATAGAAAAGTAGACTGCTCAAGGTGAGTGACTCACCACATTTTCCACTCCAAAGTCCCTCATGGCTGGTCCAGCTTATTGCAATCCAGCGGATCAGTTAAAAAAAAATTACAGCACTCTGGGCTTTAGTAATCGTTCTTATTTATTAAATAGCAGCTGGGGACATGTATAACACATTTTGCCCTAAAATATGGCAGAGATGACCCCTGCTGTTTAATAAACAAGAAAAGTTGCTGTAGCACAGATTGCAGTGATTCATTTTTCTTTTTGGACCATGTGGTATTGTCACCCAGCAACCAGATTCAACTGTTAGCCAGTATTCAAGCAAGAATGGACTAGTTTCTGGTCATACTTAGGTGTCAGGAATGGAAACACAAGAGATCTGACCTTATCTGGTATGTTGTTTTATGGTGTATATGTTTTATGCATTTGGGTTTTATGTTTTGCTTACATTTCAGTACATAAGTTTAAACTACACTAACATTGCAGATTTAAATTTAAATGTATAATTCAAATATATATTATAACAGCATTTAATAATAGGTTGTTTTAAAAATAGCTAAAATATCATGCACAAATGTATTGTAGAAAAAAGGCAGCTCAAATTCATATGAAGTATTGGAATGTTAAATGACAGCTTCTATTGTCTTTCCTAATACCACGAGTAGTAATACAATTAATGTAATTGATTTAATAATTATTGGGGTTTATTCACTAAGCTGGTGTAGGCAGCCGAGTGACTAACCAACCCAAAGTGAACGCTGTTCGGCTATCCACTTCAGGCTGGTACAGCTGATTCCAGCTGTATATCGGCTGAAATCAGCCGTACATCGGCCGAACCTCCGGAAGGCTACTCGCTGCTGTTCGGTCTATTCTTATAGATGCCAAACAGCAGTGAGTGAATAGCCGAATGCCGCCGAGAGGCATTCGGATCGGCTGTTCTGCTCGGTACCTCTGCGGTACCGAGCAGAATAGAAAAACAGTTAAAATAGTAGTAAAAAATAAAATAGAAAACGATTGGGCGGAGCTAGCAGTGACAGCTAGCTACGCCCAACTGTTTTCTATTGGTCGGGGGGTTCTGCTGCCGTCAGAATAAAAAAAATCACCATAGGAATGCATAGCTAGATTCCTATTGGCTATTTCCCTTTGCAATAGCCAATAGCAAACTAGCCATTGCACCCGCCCCCTGCTGCTGTCAATCACTAGAGGGGACCTGATGGAGAACTTTATGTCCCCTCTGCTGACTGACAGCAGCAGTGGGCGGGTGCAATAGCTAGTTTGCTATTGGCTATTGCAAATTGAAATAGCCAATAGGAATCTAGCTATGCATTCCTATGGTGATTTTTTAATTATTCTGATGGCAGCCAACGGCTCCGATGTCAGAAGAAAAAAATAAAATAAAAACAGAGCATGGAAAGGTTTACTCTGTTCGATCGGGCAGAGTGAACCTTTCTGGGAGAAAGCGGGAGACTCCTGGAGCGCCCGAGAGAGTTGGGCTGTCTGGAGATCAGTGTCCCTGGTTACCTGGTAACCAGGGAAGCTGATCTGTCTGTGCAAGTGGCCGAAGCCAGCCGTGAGATGACAGCAGTCAGTAGCAGGCTGTCAGCCTCGGCTCAGTCGAGCCGAAGCATATGCCTTCGGCTCGACTGAGCTGCTCGGCCGACTTCGGGAGCTGTACGGCTATAGTGAATAGCTCATACAGCAGCCCTTCGGTTCTACTGAACCGAAGGGGTCCAGGGGCCGAAGCTAGCCAAAGGATCAGCCTAATCTACAGCTAGATCCTGCGGTAGCTTAGTGAATAGACCCCATAAATCTACAGTTACATGAATAAAAATGGTATGAGCATTTAACTTTAGTCACCCAGAAAGCAACAGGCTTTCACTGTATGGTGAAAAGATGCATTTGTGTACAATGGGTTTGACGAATGGTCAGCAAATCAAACCAGGCTTTTATTTATC
>NW_017306547.1:464012-465396 GCF_000935625.1 Nanorana parkeri
CCAAATACTCAAATCATTTTTGGCCAAACAGTGACAGCTTAGGTACAGTACGTGAGTATATGCAAATACAATGCTAAGTATAGTGAAGTGACTCATTTGGTTCCACAACAAATTAATGCACTTATTCTTTATCTATCCCGGCATATTCCTAATAGGTTATACTTACCTACAAGCCCACTCCTCTGAGATTTTCACTGTGCTGCCTGCTGACTGTCACACAGCCTCTGTCTGAAGTCTTCACTACATACACCCCATGGCCTCAATTCACATCAATGAAAAGCCTGTCTGTCAACCCATGAGGCTGCAGAAATGCTTTCCATTAAAATAAATAAAGTGCACATGCTCTGGTACTGCTCTGAAGATTTTGGACGCAGGATGCAAGGAGCCAAGCAAGCCAAAAAGTGAAGAATGCAGGTTAGCTGGGTTGAAAGTAAGTGTGGCCTGTTATAAATGTGCTGGGGAGGAAGTCAGAAAAGGATAAGCTGACTAAAGCTGCACTGTAATCCAGAGATTCTTGATCACAGCACAAATCGAGAACATGTGAACGAATGTTCTTCTTTCAATAATATATTCTTGCCATAAATCTAATTGAGAGATTCATTTTTTAAGGCAGAGAATGAAGATTAAAATGCAACATAAGGCATACGTAAGGCTTAAATAGTTGAGAAGGGTTTGCGTTGTAAACGGTTTAACATCATCAGATACTAATTTAAACTCAATCTTTTTTATTGAACAGATTTTTTCAAGAAAATAACATAACACAGTCATTATAGAAATCTTGCTGTCAAAGGTTACATGTTGCATAAAGTATAGATATACAAATACATTAAGAGCATACGCGCTCCTATTCGGAACACACATCGCCAATGACATCAACATATTTTATATATAACGAGATGGGGATTGGTACCGAGGAAAGGAACAAACAAGAAGGGAAGACAAAGGGAGAAAAAGGTAGGGGAAGCCAAGCAAACGAGACCTGCATCATATCATTGTTACCACAAGGAGGTGTAAAATGCCATCAACCTAGCCAGGACGACCAGGCAGTATAGAATCGTTTTGTGGAACCATCTTGGTACGACATAACCCTCTCATATTGGCAATGTAGATTAACTATGGCTACAGTTTCAGATATATTTGGTGCATTTACGCTTTTCCAGTGGCGCACTACGGTCAACCTTGCCGCTAGCAAAATGTGAGAGATTAGAATCCTAAATTGAGGTGGGAGGTTTTCGATGCCTAGCGAAAGGATCGCCAACTCGGGTGATGGCTGCACTATACATCCCGTGGTCTGTGATATCTTCTGGAATACCTGGCGCCAGAAACTCCTCAGACATCTACAGTCCCACAGGATGTGGTGCAAGCTCCCTATTCGTCCACATTG
>NW_017306547.1:466047-478962 GCF_000935625.1 Nanorana parkeri
GCCAGCAATTTCCCTGCCCTGCTGCCATTGGCATAAAAGCGGGCCTTATTGAAGGAGTGTTGCTTGTCAAACTGTTCCAACAGTAGGAGGCGGAGGTCCTGTCTAAGTTTTGTTAGAGTGGTCCCGTCAGGTATAGTCGGGTTGGCTTTATTTCGTGTTTCAAGAGTTTCTATTTGAGTCAAGAGGTGGCTCAACCGACGCGTCCTCTGCCTCTTGGACTGTGCCCCCATTTTCATCAGCACCCCTCGCATATATGCCTTGTGCGCATTCCAGAGGCTGTACACACTCTCAACCGAGGACTCATTTAACGTGAAGTATTCTTGTAGCGTTTCCCGGATTATTTTTGCATTCTGGGGGACAAGCATCAACGGCACATTGTTGCGCCACACAAATACCTTGGAAGGATTCCACTGGTCTGTAATAGTCATGGATATCGGCGCGTGGTCCGACCAGGTAATATCATGGATAGACGTTTTGGTTACATTAGTCAGCGTATTAGTCAGATACTAATTTAAACTGTTTTCCTAACGACTGAGCTTATTTTGTCTGTCTAATATGAGTAAATCTAAACAACAGTCTATAGTCTACAGCAAATTGTTTTATAGTCCATTAAAGGAAAGTAATTATTGCTTAAAAAGCTATAGGTTGTATTACTTAGATGCCTTTACTGGAGGTTACATATTGGGTTAAAGTGTTAGAATCTAGGATTGCCCATACACTACACTTTTAGCTCCATCTAACTGGCTTCCTCACACCAATGCAGGCTCTAGGGGAATCTGCATGTTTCCCCCAACCTGTTGGATCTAAAGGGTTTGGCTTACTTACACTTTTTGCACCTATGTCATGATGATGTCATAGTATGATCGCATCACCATCACTAACCCTTACCAGTGGTGCAGTTTTTTGGTATTTTGTGAGAAATCCATGTCATCATTACTTTTTTTTAAAGTATCCAAGGTCATTTGAGGTGCATCGGGGAAAACAGGAGTTAAATATTGAATCTGATCATTTTAACTATATGTCTTAACCCCAAAATAAACTACATTATAGACACAAGACAGAAGCAAAGTGATATTGCTTCATGCTCTAGAAAAGTGGATATATGCAAAAACTCAAATTTTCTTGTAATAAAAGTCAAAGCAATAACAAAATCACGGTCTTTTTTACTACTGTGCATGTAGTTAACACTTATCTAAACTCAATAGCAAAGATTTAATATATTGCTGCTTACCAAGTGTCTTTAATAAATGGATATTATAGCAAACACTTTCCTATTACCAAGTTAGGGAGCCATTTGAACAGTATTTAATGGCTGACCATATTCTTGGGGGACATTAAGCATTAGGCTTCATTCACACTGGCAGTAATATGCATGCATTTATAGGGCATTTATAAACTCATATTGTGGCAAAACTTTTAAATGGTATAATTCACATTTTTACTTTATATTTGCATTTATTTGTGTTTGGGTGTATTCAAGTTACTTGCATTTAAAGATTGAAATATGTACATCCAGGGTCATAATATACACTCTGTATTCTGTAAAGACATGTAAATACAGGTACATTCAATGCAAGAGAAAGTCATATGGGGAGTATAAAGTTTGTTATACTTCCCAGATCCATTTCCCTGCATTTAAAAAAAACAAACACTGGAGGCAAGTGTAAATGTAACCTTACACATTTTATGGGAGAATACTGTCAAATTTGTTGTGAGAAGTTATCAAACATTAAACATTATGCAGCTGGAATGTAATAGTATTAGGTTTTACATGGCAAAATCAATAGAATGAAGAAAGAGCTAAGATAAAAACTTAACAGGTTTATTCACAAAAGGGTGAAGAGTTTGGAGAAGGAGAAGGCTGGAACTATCTGAACTGGAAAGTGGTCTGAATTGGAGAATGTTTCTAAATCATCTATGTTGTACTAGATTGTTCACTTCTCCTGCCTTCTCCAAACTCGTCACCCTTTTGTGAATAGCCCTGTTAATGTTTCCTTTAGGGTTAAATTTAACTGTTTCAAGTGGTGAATACATTTAAATAATGGTTTTTACTTATTGCCAATATGTATAAAAGGTTGTGAGAGAACCTCAAGGAATCCATCCTGTATTGGATATCATACTGTAGTTGTTGGATATGCAGCCAAGCATTGTATGCATAGAGAGAACCTGACTTCACCATTAATTGATTATAGTTGTGCATTGTATGTGTAGAGAGAACCTGACAGCAAAATAATGCATTGGACCTGCTGATTTTAAATATAATTACAGGCTTTATGGTTGTATCATACTAGCATTGTGGATACTCATTTTAAATATCTTTTGCCAGTTATATGCCTCTAAGTGAACAATATTATGCAACATTTGGCTGAGTATGATAGAACTGAGACTTTTTATTAGGCCACAGTCGACTTGTATTTTCTCTTATTTAACTTTTATTGCATGAAGTTATGACTGCCTTTGTTTGACATTCATGCTCTTGTGTGCCTGTGAAGGAGTTGTCATCCTGGCCTGGCCAATCAAGTTGAGCGAAGATCCCAAACCTGGAAGAAGGCAGCAAGAAGTTCCAGTTTAAGTACTGTTTTGTATTTCACATCTCAAAGGTACTATCTATTTTTTACATAGTTACAGTACATAGTCGGTGAGGTTGAATAAAGACACAGGCAATCAGGTTCAACATACTGTATATTTTACTGTGTGTGTGTTGTCAGGGGAAAGCTGTTTGTAAAGAGAGGAATATATTTTGGAAAAGAAGTGGGAAAGAGGTTTCGACAAACTGCATAATTTTTTTAACTAGGCAAGAGGTCTCCTAAATGAACTTCTACGATCAGCGGCATTAAGAAAATGGTGAATTCGGAAGTAGCACCAAAAAGGTATAGGATGAGCTGGAGAGACCGAGTTCCAGTCCTGAAGTTCTCAAAATGAGCCTTTTCAGAAAAACACTTTCACTACCAAGGCCTTAGCCGAATTTCAGGTGCGCAAGTAAGACTTCTGTTGACTCGGTGGGAAATCGGGGTTCAATTGTAGAGGGGTCAGAGGACTCAACTCCCTAGTAAAGTTATATTTTCTACAAGTTGCATAGAATATCCGCATGGTAGCACCTACAGTGGGGTGAGAAAAGGAAGACCGGGTGACATGGCTCTACCAATCCATGGTAAGGCTCCAACAGGAATGGAGGTTGAAAGTTGTTCAATTTGAATCCGGTCTTTACTCAATAATTGTACATTCCAATCGACAATCTGAACTAGATGGCAAGCAGAGTACGGTAATAATTGTGTATATTAGGAAAAACGGTTCCTCTTAAACATTTAGGGGTCTCAAGAGTGACTCTACTAATTCTAGATGTAGTGTTATTCTACAAAAAATGTGCTAACTAGGCTGTTAACTGAGGCACAACATTTTCTTAGGCAGTAAGATAGGGATAAAGTTTAAAGATTCTTATCTATATGATGTTGTGGCAATCTGCATATGCAATTTGGTGTCAATAATAGTCATTTAGTGAATCTAGTACAGAATATTACATGTCAAATTCTGTTGCTGGGTGGTGACTCCAATAGTTTTTTTGAATGTGAGAATTATGTTGTTAAGGTCATTGTCTACATTTATTCTAGGTACTATATAAATGGTACAGTCTTTTCCAAAACTGAAGTTGTATATGTTTGATAACTGTTGTTGTAATATTTTTTTAAAGTTGAAGTTTAGTCAATACACAACCAAGGGCCTGAATGGTCCATTTAGTAAAATGTGTTTATTATCTGCTGTTATCAGACAGTAAGTAAAGCTAAATGATGGCAGCAAATATAAATCATTCATAGGTAAGACTGCATATTTATGATATTAGGGTACTTTTCTGATATTTTGCTTATAACCTCTTTTTGCCAGACTAGTAGAGTAAATACCTTCTTCATTTGAATGGCTTACTTTAAAAAAAAATATCATCAGTTACTTTGACCCAGTTAATGTAACCTTAAGCAGCTATTTTAGGATGTGTATTTTATGTAAGGTGTGATGCCATTGCATGGCCTAGAAACAAAGGTCAGCATTTCCGCCATAGCTTCAAACTAAAATCAAAGTAAATTCAGACTAAAAGCTTTTATGTGAATTGTACATGCATATGTCTAAAAAAATATGTCACAAATACTACTGCCTGAGACAAAGAAAGATATTTTTAACAGCAGCAACCCTAATTGCTCATGCACATGTTTGTGCTTTATACTGTATGTATTGTGAAAAAAGCACCATAAATGTAATTTTAGCTAGGAAAGATGATGTGGTCTCATAAGAGTGGTTAAGGACAATTAGACCACTGTTGTAACTGTTAAGGACAATTAGACCACTGTTGTAACTGTTAAGGACAATTAGACCACTGTTGTAACTGTTTTATATATAGTATGTAGCTACCTCTCTGAGAATCTTACAAACCTTGGTGAAGGCAGAGCATGCTGCGTTACAGAGTGACACTGCGTGGTGGCAGATTTTGCAAGTAAAACTGTTTTGGGGAATCTGCACACTAGGTCCATTTTTCTGCTAGAAACTGATTGTGTTTGCATAGTTAGAGTCTGACAGGCTAGTTTTTATTTTTACATCTTATGTTTTCTTGCTGTGAATGTGAACAAGCTGCTACTTATTTAATCCTGAAAGTGCCAATTGTATTTTTCTGATACCAATTGCGCAGCTAAGATGGTTGCGGCCAGTTTGAAACCTGAATGGACTTGTGGATTTTTCTACCTGTACAAAAACAAACTCACTTGTGGCTCTATACCCTGAGAGACAGCAAAATCAAGGCTACTGCCATCAAAGTATAATTACACAGAAAAATAAAATAACTACAAGCAAGACACCTAGATCCCTCGAATCAAAGTGTCAGTACTTTACCCACATTCCCCAATCCAAGCCAAATCTTGACACCTGGAATCTGGTTGCCATGGACAACAAGAACAGTTTTCCTTCTTTCTGTCTTTATGAATTTGGCCCACTACAGAAAGCATGAAGACATTACAACAAAGATCACTTACAATGGAATGAACAGCTCTGTGAAGGTTTTATAAATGCACCCCATATTGAAAAAACTGCTGTTTGGGGTTTAAGCTTTTAGTTTATTTTTTTATTTGGGGAGGTGTTTTTTTTTATATTTTAATGAAAGGGTCTTTTAAAGTTGCCCTATGTTAGCAGCACATCATCACACTGCTACTTTACTGCACATAATCACCACAGTGTCAAATGCAACAAAGCAGAATATCTTCAATTCCTCTATTGTCATAGCTGCTAATAAAACCAGGCAATCCCCTAGGTATGGCAGCGCTGCCTAAACAAGCTGTTTCCATACATTGTGCTATATGTCTGACTATTGTCTCAGAAATATATCTCTCTCATTTCTATTTCTTCAGAACAACTCCTTGTTTCTGGAATGTGGCTTTGTGGTTTCGAAGTGTTTTTGTGCCCCCTGTGTTGATATTTTATTAAACTTTGCAGACAACACAGTGTGATACTGCACTAAAATACATTTACAAGCTATGCTATTAAACATGTGTTGTCACTATTTGGCAATTGTTAGGAATTTGAGGGATTTACCTTTATTTTAAACCTTCCGATAGCTGTTAGATCTGTTCTGTCTACTACTTCAAACACTCAGTTCTGACTATTACAGCTAGATAAGAAAAACTACCGATTTTTTTTTTTATCAAGCTAAAATTAATCATATGGGGTTGCTGCTGCTTTGTGTAAGAAAAGCAATAATGTAAAATTTTAAATGTTAAAAAAAGTTACTTTAACCTGACCTTGGAGCCTGCTGGCTCTTAGACCGGTCCCTTCCTCACTAATGATCCTCAAGTCATCATGCTCTATACAATGTATAGGACATGAGGATGCTGAGGGATGCTGAGGGATGTTGAGGGACACACCATTACTGCAGCGGAGGAGGCAGACTGGAGAGTGCGCTGTCACAGCTGGCCAGATCCAAGGTTCGGGTAAGTATAACTTTTTTTTAACCTACACACAAGCGAGCGCTTAACTCTTGCAGTGCAAGGGTAGCCCCACTGCAAGAGTTAAGATTTTTTTTTCCTGGATTTCTCCTTCAGAGGAGATGAATATGCTCACTAATGGTGTGCAAGCCTACTTTTGATGGACTGCTGCTTCCACTCTACATTAGGAAAGTGAACTGGTAAGTGGTCCTTGCCAGCATGGAGTGCAGAAAGGTGGGTTTACACGAACAGGTTCAGAGTGCATAATGAATAAATTATGAGTGCAGACTCACAAGAAGCAGTGCCCTTATTTCTAGTCAGCAATGGATGGACCCATAATACCTATATCAACATTCCTGAGCATGATGTCCCACTCAGAGGACATGTTGGAAGATGTCTGCCCTTTGAAAGCTAGCCGCTGTCACTATGTACAACTGCTAGACCTTAAAGGCGACTGTCACTGGCCACTTAGGTCCCAACTAATGATTGGGAAACACTTGGGGGGTGATTTACTAACCTAAACACACGCACGCACCAGGTGCGTGTGATTTTTACACAGCAAAGCGTATTTATCAACCAAAAAGTCTCTATAAGCATATTTCCACTAATGCCATATATGGAAAAATCATGCACATGATGCATATATAATGCTGCTTCACAGTTTAGACAAAAATGGTTAGCTCATGCATTTACATTCCTGCATTCATCAACACAAGCAACACAATGTAGAGCTAATTTACACAACATCACCTTGCAATTCAGGGCAGGGCTTTGCACAACACACCTGCTGGGTGTGTACACACTACAAAGGTGTTTAGATTCCACCCATAGATCATGCTGGGAGGGAACACACTACAGAGGTGTATACATGTTCGTGGTGTGTTTATAAGGTTAGTAAATCAACCCCTTGGAGTGGTTCCTGATCATATAATTGCTATGTCACAGTGATCACATGCAAGCTGGAGGATATGACCTCAGCCCTCATGCCACTGAAGCCAGAAGGTGGCATTGTGCATCAGGTTAATGCTGTAATTAGCAGATACAATTACAGTCCTGGCCCTCCAATGGTTTATTGGACAAGCCTTTGGGAGTATGACTGGCCACCTCAAGAATGTTATGTTTCTGAAGGTAAAACACACAAACATCTACTGTCATGATATATTGATTATTACATTTTGTAATGCTCCAGCTACAAGTATTGATTTATTTCTGTTTTAAATTACAAAAGAAGTTCAACTGAGGTCTCCACTGAATGCTGACATGGCTCATGTTACAAAATCAATCTGTTTCGCTTCTTTTAAACTCCATCTGTAACACCCTGACAAGAAGATATTTTTTTTTCAACAATATATTAATAACAAATGAAGTTTGTTAATAACAAAGGGAAAAAAAGTATGCAAGCTAATGACAAGTTACAAATTATTTTTATGTCAAGAAGAATTGTTCTTTGCTATTATTTTAGATTTGTTTTGGGCTATACAACTGCTGTTGGTGTTTCTTCTTCATAATATGCCATGTTTCATAATGGCTTAAAGTAAACCTGTCAGACATGTTTACACTGTAAACACTGAAATATCCTTCACTGCACTGACACTTAACACTGCAATATGAGTGTTATTACCTTCTCTGTATGCCTTTCAGAACCTAGATTCAATATATTGATAAGGGCCTGAGTTCCCTGACATAAAAGCAAAGTCCTTACTGTCATCCTCCTTACCAGGGGCAACCCTGGAGAGGTGGAGATCTACCAAAGCAACATGAAAGAGACCAACAATCACCAGGATGCTGTGCCCTTTTTTAGATAAGCTAGCAAGGCCCCATTAAAAAGTAAGTAAGGTTTGAAGAGTTCAGGTGTCAGTAGTAAATAACAAAGAGATCAAGGGTCAATAGTAACTTACACAGAGTTCATAGGTCAGTATTATGTAATGCAGAGCTCAGAAGTTAGTAGTCTGTAATGCACAGCACAGGGGTCAGTAGTAAGTAACACAGAGTGCAGAGGTCAGCAGTATATAATGCAGAGTGCTAAGGTCAGTAGTATGTAATGCACAGTGCAGAGGTCAGTAGCACACAACACATAGTGCAGAGGTCAGGAGTCACTAACTTCCCCCACATGCAACGAGGCCTCTCGTTGCATGACCCCCTATGCCAAAATTGCCTACAACACAAACTTATCTCCCTCTGTAAAATTAATTCACCAGACCTCAGATGCAGCGGCGTCTGGCAGAGTGAGGGAAGTCCACCCTGGTTTTCTTTAGACTGTGTTATATAACACATCAGAGCCGAGGAGGAACCTCCTCTAATTATATAAGAATTCCCCAGAATTTAGTCCAGCTAATTAGCACAAAAGATTCAATTAAACAGCATTAACATTTTAGAAAAAAAATGTCTTTGTTGCATACATTTGCAAGTGCATCACATAAAAGCACCTTTACAAAGTGTGGTCACTAATTCTAAACTATCTGAGCTCCCAACTACTGGACATTAGGACATTGATTGCACGCTAACCTGGAGGTAGCAACATCCACCTTAAATGTACAGCAACACACCAGAAACCCAAACTCACTCAAGGCAGATGAAGACACCCAGTGTGTTTGTGCACCAAGTCTAAAAAAAATGGCAGACCCCCAGAGCACTTGATAGCTAACAAAAAAAGAGGTTCACATAGGTAGGGTAATTTATGACCAATTCAAAACAATCCCCAGGATTCAGTCTAGTTAGTCAACACAAAAGACCTTATTAAACTGTTGGGGCTTCTTCCAGGTATGACTAAATGTATCCATTTGTCTTGGCTAGGTAGCATCAAGTGGTTACTAGTCAAGGCATATTTAACAGTTTATTATAATTTATGGCACTGGTTTTACTGAAAAAAAATGCATAGTTGCTTTTTCAAGATGGATTTCCACCTTTTAAAATGCTAACATTATTAAATAAAATTACCCAGACCAGACTTAATGTAAAAAGTAATTAAAGCCTAATGAATATTATGAATTATTTAAGCAAGCACAATGTTATGACTGATTTCTGCATACATCACAGCCTTTCACCAATTTAATCTTCAGTGAATGAGGAGAATTTTAAACGGAGATTTCGGTTTGTGACCTGTGAAACGAATCTAATAGGGTCTTACAGTTCACAATTTTTAAAGTACCTTTCAATAGACCATTCTCTCGTTTGTTTGAATGTGACATTTAGCATGACATTATTTCAGTAAGCTATTATGACTGATGTGATTTACTGGACAAGGTAATTTTTGCAGTTTGCAAGACAGTCGGATTTTATTTTAGTTCTGCAAATCAAAGAAGTTTTTTTTTTTTTTGTATCTTGTCTAAGACAAAGCATAAAAATCCTAATGAGAGCCCAGTTAAAAGTTTGTCTGTCTGCATGATATATAACAGTTCACATAAGTAAAATTTAGCATAGATAAAGATTCCCCTATATAAGGGCCTCTGCTTATTTACTTACTAAATACTACAAACCTCATAATAAATGTATTTGAGATCAAACTGATGTGTAAAATATTGTGTATGCTAGACTACAAAAAACAGGAGAGAAAAAAGTAGTAAAATAAAAATTTTACTTTTTTTATTACATTTTATCCCGCTGAAGATAATTGTAAGATGCTAACTTAAGAGTCAAAGGAGCTGAGAATCTTCATTCAATAAACTATATAAATTATAACTTCAATTGTCCAATCATGTAAAAAAAAGCATATTTCCTTTAGTAAATCAGCCATCTAATGGTGTGGTATGGAGGGAATATTGAAATTGGAAATGTTTGGTATGTTTCTTATAAAACAATTTTTGTAATTGTGTAATGAATTGTGTAATTGGTTTACTTATCACTTTATTTGTTCCTGGTGGATAAGTATGGGGCTCAAAAAAGTATTTTCTTTTCTTTTATCAGAAACAATATTGTGCTCAGGACTTGGTATTTCTGTATGTTAAATACATTCAAGAAATCAGATTCCCCTATTGCATATAAAAAAGCATCTGCCTGTAATAGAATATACAAACAGATATACTATCATAGCGACTTCCTGTAAATTTATTCTGAAATGTTTTTGTAATGATCATCTTCTCACAGTCTCCTGGGTCCTTACCAAATGTTCTCCAATCTGACAATAAGCATAAATTTTAGATAACAAGGCACAGAGATAAATATAAGTAATGAGTGGAACAAACATCTGGAGAATCACATTTCAATTATTATATAATCATTTGTGCAGCAATGAATTCCATTAGTTACACAACTATAAAAATCTGAAGCTTCCTGGTTTGTTACGCTAATGTAAATCATTTGGAAAAGATTTACCTTTTTACTGACCAAATTCTTGAATGCATAAAAACATATATGTGATTTAGAATAACGTATTGATTAGAGACGCACAGCCTTTTTATTTTGAACCTTTGTAATTGTATAGTTAAAAATACATTTAATGAAAAAAGTAGAAGGAAATTACATCCTCATAGGTGGCTAAATATATAGATGAGCATTCTTTGCATCCGCACATGAAAAATAGAACAGTTTTCAGATAATACAAGGGTGCCCTGGATAAATGATCCTTTTGGAGCTGCATTTAAAACTCACATAATTTGTTTTGAATTAATGGTTGGGCTCGACCTCCAATCTTTATGACTATTATATGTAATACAAACAAACATGGAATTCGCCCAGCCTGAATAATAATATAATTTTCATTTATTTAAAGTAGCATTAAACTCTCAAACTTTTTTTCAACAATGAATCCAAATCAAAGAAATATACATTGCCAAGCAAAGTTTTTCTTTACATTTTACCCAAGCACTTACATGAGGTTCCAAACAGTTGGCTCCAACTCTCTTAGCTCAGCTCTCATGAACGTTCTGTCCAGTACAAGATCACAAAGGAGAACGCAGCCTACAGCAGCTGTCCATTTACTAGCTTGGAGAACGAAGAAGAGAGGAGGGAGGAAGAGGAGCAGGCATGAGGGAAGCGGTTTGCCTTGCTGTGTCTGTGTGTTTGTGGAGACACACACAGCTTACTAGCAAACACAAGGGTGGCTCAATAGGATCCTGAAAGGGCAAAAAAACATCCTAAAGCAGGATATCAGGGCCAGTGCTAATCAAGGAGCGGCATCCATTGTAATTGAATTAATTATCATGTTCATCACTGACTGCACCTATATTTTCGGGAAAAAAGTTCAAATGTAAATGCAGAAAGTGAATCTTCAATGACATGCTGCACTTCATGGTCTTGACTGTTGCACATTGTAATACATTTGTCAAACAGCTGAATGTAGTTTGGTGATGTTTAGTTGCCAAGAATTCTCATGACATCCTTGAATGCTTTCCTGGTGATCTTCTCTGGCCCCACTAACAGATCTTTGAACCGCTTGTCATCGATGACGTATCTGATCTGTGGACCAATAACAATACCTTCCTTAATCTTGGGGGTCTATTCACGAAGCTGCCGAGGGCAGCCGAGTGAATGACCGATCTGAAGTGAAGTGAGCCAAACACTGTTCGGCTATTCACTTCAGGCTGGTACGGCTAATCTCAGCCGTACATCGGCTGAAATCAACCGTACATCGGCTTGCTTCGTGTGGCTTCGGGTCGGCCGAACATGCTCAGCATGTTCCGCCGACCCGAAGTGCAGAAGGAGTTCGACTCAGCCGATCCAACATCTGGATCGGCTGAGCCGAACCTCCGGCAGGCTTCTTACTGCTGTTCGGGCTATTCTTAAAGATCCCGAACAGCAGTGAGTGAATAGCTGAATGCCGCCGAGCGGCATTTGGCTCGGCTGTTCTGCTCGGTCCCTCAGAGGGAACGGCCGGCCAATGGCCGGCCGCTCGGCCAGCTTCGGCTTCCAGCACGGCTCATACGAGCCGATGCATATGCGTTCGGCTCGGCTGAGCCGCTCGGCCATGATCGGGAGCTGTACGGGCTATTGTGAATAGCCCGTACAGCACCCCTTCGGTTCTACTGAACCGAAGGGGTCCTGGGGCCGAAGCTAGCCGAAGGATCAGCCGAAGCTACGGCCAGATCCTTCGGCAGCTTTGTGAATAGACCCCTTGGCATCAGTTATCCTTGGAAACATCTGTCCTTCCCCTTCTTTGTTCATCAATTTCACAACATTTTTCATAAAAAAAGGTACGTGATAGGTTAAAGTACATTTTATTTTCGTGATGATAGCCCAAAATCTATAAGATAGACCCAGAAGTGTTCACAAAGCAAAATCTTTGCTGTCCAATGCCTAGTAAAACAAAAAATAATTTAAGACATTTTTTTTTTTCGTTTTAGAAATATAACATGTGAATATGTCTGTTTAATGTAAATACCTTGCGGAAAAATGATTCTCACTTTAAAGTGTATTTATTTTCTATGGGGATCCTTAGATCCTAAAATGTATCTATTTGTGCTTTAATTTATGAAAGTGCAGTTTCTGTGGTAGATAGCCATTAAGGCAGTGTTTTCTATGTAGCAGTAATATTAAACAAAATATGTAAACATGCCTATTTTCATTACCTTATATTTAGTGACCAAAGGTAACATTGCAGTTGTTGGGGTAGAAACACATAAGACAAGTTGAGAAACCTTTTTCCATCACTGTAAAAGTCCTTCCCTGAGATAAGCTGGGGCCAGGAAAATATGTAGGCAGTGAAGCTGCACCTTCCTCCTCCTAAACTGGAATGGTCATGCAAACTGAGAATTACAGTTTAGGGCCAAATCAGGTACAGCAGAAAGTGTGAAACAGAACATATTTATATCTATGACTGTTTTCTGATGTTTAGGCTAGCTTAAGGGTATACCCTTTGATGTGTCATCAGTAGTGTAAATAAATCAAATATCGGTTAGATCTAATGTAAGCAAAAAGCAATGTAACTTGAGTCTCATTGTACTGTGTCTGAAAAATGTGTGAAAAACACACATATACTGTGTGTGTGTGTGTGTGTGTGTGTGTGTGTATGTATATATATATA
>NW_017306547.1:479160-490619 GCF_000935625.1 Nanorana parkeri
ATATATATATATATATATAATGTGTGTGCAGCAAATTGTTGCAATTACAAATGTTTAGGCATTCTTATGTTTATTTCTTTTGTTTGTATTGGTATGACACAAAAACACAAAAAAGTTGGGGAATAAAGCCAAAGCTAACACATTCTACATGAAACTCCAAAAATAGACTGGACAAAATTATTGGCACCTTCAATTAATATTTGATAGCACGGCCCTTGGAAAAAATAACTGAAATCAATTGCTTCCTGTAACCATGTTTCTTACACCTATCTACAGGAATTTTGGACCACTCTTCTTTCGCCAACTGCTCCAGGTCTCCCAAATTGGAAGGGTTCCTTTTCCTAAATGCTGTTTTGAGATCTCTCCACAAGGTGCTCTATGGGATTCAGATCTGGACACATTGCTGGCCAGTCCAGTACTCTCCAGCGCTTTGTCTGAAACAATTTCTGGGTGTTTTGACGTGTGCTTTGGGTCATTGTCCTGCTGTAAGACCCATGACCTCTGACGGAGACCCAACTTTCTGACACTGAGCCCTACATTGCACCCCAGAATTCTTTAGTAGTCTTCAGATTTCATAATGCCATGCACACATTCAAGACATCCAGTGCCTTATATTCCAAAAATCAATTGCCCACAGCAGGGTATGGTTAACTCCTCAGAACAGATCGCAGAAGCCTTCTATATATATTATTATAGCCTTCTATAAATAGCACATTCCCCCAAAAAGATTTTGTCTTCCTCAGGTATGTTTTGGCATTTATATAGTCTTGCAGGCCCTTTGAGGGCAACCATAATGTTGATGGGGCCCTCGATTAAATTGAGTTTGACACCCCTGCGATAGAACACCTTTGGGAGGAATTAGAGCGGAGACTGCGAGCCAGGCCTTCTAATCCAACATCAGTACCTGACCTCACAAATACGCTTCCGGAAGAATGGTCAAACATTCCCATAGGCACATGCCAAAACCTTGTGGATGGCCTTCCCAGAAGAGTTGAAGCTGTTATGGTGGCAAAGGGTGGGCCAACTCAATATTGAACCCTATGGACTAAGACTGGGATGCCATTAAAATTCAGGTGTCCCAATACTTTTGGCAATATAATGTATATATATATTCTTTTATTTTAGCCTGAAGGTTCACCTTATTAAAGCAGGAGAGAGACACTGCTGTATATAACAGATCCAGGCAATTAAACGCTAATACACAGAATAATTAATTATTTCTCCATATGAAATACCCATAGTGTTCATGCAGCCCACAAAGCTGTGTGTTTGAGAAAATAAATTGCCTACACATCATATAGTTCATTATCTACAGATATTCTGGATTAAACTATGAAAGGTTTGCAATTTCTTCTTTTTACTGAATTATAGATGTCATATTTTATTATCTCCATATGTTTACTGCACTTTAATGTGGCTTACAAAATATTTCTTTATGCTTGATTATAGTGTTTTGCATGATGAACCCCTGAGGGATTGATTTACTAAAGGAAAATAAGCTGTTCATTTTGCAAGGGAGTTTTCCCTTAGTTTGGTGAATGTGGTGAAAATTCACTTTGCAGAGAATACCCAATCACATGCAATAAAAATAAAAAAAACCTGTATTTTTGGTTGCACATGATCGGATGATCGAAGTCAGCAGAGCTTCACCTCATTTACTGGGCTAAAATCCCTTACACAGTGCAAATTCCCTTACAAAGTAAACAACTTATTTGCCTTTAAGAAATCAACCACTTTGTATTAGCATATGAAGAAATAACTATATCACCAAATAGAAAACAAACATATTCTGCACATTTGAAAGTTGTACTAGAAAAAATACACTTTGAATGCAATTGGTGGCCAGTAGCAGTTCTCCTTTCAAAGGCTCTGAGAAATGAGACCAAATATAATTTGTTATACTGAATCCTTAGTAATAAAACAGAGAAAGTTGTTTATCTTTCCCCATTTACTCCATCCTAAAAAAAGGGTATTTTTTTTACCTCTAAACAGCGGTTGTTCGATGGGTTATTAAAAGTTTACTTTTATTTGAATTTCTGGTAACAGTCGCAACTCTTATGACCTTCTAATTGACAAATAATACCCCAATATAATGCAACAAGGACAGTCTACACTACCTAAGTTGTCATCACAATAATAAGATCAGCATCAGGTACTTCGATACACATAGGTTTCTCTTTCACCTCATAATGATGAGGGTATGGCCTGAAGGAGTTGCATGTCCATTTCTCAGTACAGAAGAAAGTTTTTTGAAGCCACACTATCAACAGTTTGTCTTAAATAGGCATTTAAATACCTGATATTTACTGTTGTATTCTGTGGTCACATAACTGTACAGCCTCCCTCCATATCTTGCCACATGGCGGTTGCCCAATGATGTCAGACATATCAGCCAAGAGCCACTGTCAGTCTAGAACTACAGTGAATTGTGTTTGACACTTAAAGCACATCAGATATGTCATTCTTTTGCAGCAGTGGCTGTCAGTTACTGTGCTGGCACACCATGAGAAGAGAGGAAAGATTTAACTCCCAACAACATTCTGTAAAGGCAGAAGTTTCCCTGGGTCCAGGATGACAACATACTTATAGTTATAGTTAACCTGAGCTAACAGGCTGGTGGGGGGCTGGCACCTAAAGTAGCTGCAGGGAGATATAGGGATGGGTCCTCTATCTCCCGGCAGCAATTCTGATGGACATGAACACAGCAGGGTAGGGAGTGTGGCACCTAAACTAACTATAGGGTGATACGAGACTAACTATACGGATACATAACTGTATCTCCTGTAGTCAGCTTTGTGACCATGCCATTCTACCAGCCCTGCTACGTTCATGTCCTTCTGAATTGCTGCTGAACACAGCAGGGCTGGGCATGGGGTGTGGCTGCCGCTTCTTCTCTTATCAATTGAAGAATATTTGAGACTCTGAGGTTTATTTACTAGATAATTTTTGCTTTGAAAAGTGAATTTTCACTTTGCTAGGGAATATTCACTTAGCCTAACATTCACTCACTCAGACTGTGTCTTAAGTAATCAATCCCTCTATCTCTGTCTCATTTATTGTCATTTGAGCCTCCCTTTAAGCAAAGGAATGTTGCACTTTAATTGCTTCCATGTTTCTGCAGGCCTTTATTTGCTTATCACTTCATGCTGATCTCCTGGAGCAAGGGGATCAAGAAGATTGTGCTGGAAGCCTAGATGATGCAGATCGATGAGATCTGGTCTCCTGCAGATGAGCAATGCAGAGTTCTACCTTTTTCTTAAAATCTTGCACTAAGAGATTTCTTTGTTGGTTTAAGGTTTCAGTCTATTCTTGCTAAGGAGTCCTATATTATAGTGTCATAAGAAAGTATATTTTACAGCTAATTACAGGTAAAATTCGTAGGCAGCAGATAGGCGATCTATAGAGCCTCTGTTCCTTCATTGTTAAAACCTGAATTAGCTGGCATGAAGTGTGTCGTTCTATCCCATTGGTCTGACAGATTGTCGGAGAACTTAACTCTAGTAGTTTCATAGTTCTCTCTGAGCTTCTGTGTTGGTTTTATTGTGTGCTTAGGTTTTATATGCTGCTCCGCAATATCTGTGGTATCTGCTCCCCGTCCATCTGTGCAATCTGAGGAATGATTTACTTGTTTGATTCAGCAGCAGAAGAATGCACTGAGCCTTGTCTAGACATTTTGTACTTTTTGTTGAAAATGGGCACTGTCTCATTAAGGAGGGTGAAAAGCAGTTAAGGCAGCTAGGGTAACAGTCCAAAGCAGAGGATCAGCTTTAAACATTTACAGGTAGAATAGAGGATGTCTAAGTGACCATGTGCTTTCACAAGATGGCTGATTGCACTAAGCTTGATTGCAGATTAGGCAGATACACACAGGAGGCTCGCATTTTATTCCTTTTAACAATTCTGTCTCCAACTGGTATAATAGTGACTTATCGCTTCATGAGACTTCTATCCCTGGCCTGAATGCAGTGCAGACAATCACTGCAGACAATCTTCATTAGATAGCTGAACTCAAAATAATTTGCATCTATGAATATTTTTAAAAGGTTCAGACAAACAATATGATGTGGTAGATGTCAGTATTTCTAGTGGTCAAAAGGACTATTTCTTTCCTAACCTCAATGTGTGTCTTGCAAGAAATAAAGCAGGAACTCACATTAAGGAAGGAGGAAATTGCATAATACAAAGGGAAGCATACATGGGGAAAAAAGGGCAGTAAAAACAGTGACCACAGGGTGGCAGGATATCAATCAACAATTAAAGAAGTACTCCAGCAATAATTATTCTTAACCCTTGCAGTATGGCTACGCCCACACTGCAACGGTTAAGTGCTCATTTTCGTCTAGGGATAAAAATAAAAAAGATATACTTACTGGAACCTCTCAGCCGGCACTGTATTGGGCGTGAGCATACCAAGGGAGTATCCATCACTGGAGCAGAATAGGAAAGGGTTAAGAATATTTATGCTCGGAGTTCTTCTTTAATGTAATGACAATACACAGAGAATAAACAGCAATGCAGTCAAATTGCCCATTTAACTGCTGGAGGAAGGTTAGGAGGGACCCCCAAATAAAATTAAAAAATCAAATGCGTGGGGTTCCCCACAATAGTCATACCAGACCCATTAGGTCTGGTAGGAATTTTATGGGGGACCCCAACGTCCAAAAATCGAAAAAACAAAATGTGGGTTCCCCTCTAATATTACATACCAGACCCTAAACGGGCACTGGTAGGGCAGGAAAGAAGGGGGGACAAGCGAGGGTTCTTCAGTTCAGCCAAATGTGCTGAGGCCTGAACTGAGGGAGTAAGCTGTATGCAACCTATGTACGGCTGAAAATAGCCACACAGGGCTGAAGTGAATAGCTGAACAGGCTTCGGCTCCCTTCACTTTCGGGTCAGTTTTTTACTCACCTGCCGAAGGCGGTCATCTAATTGAGGCCTGGACGCCGGCAAAGAGAGTAGGGGACGTTCACCCGGCGGGATGAGGTATGCTGCCGGGTCGCTTCCTCTCTCCTGACACTGTTAGGCTCTCGGTCTATGACCGAGTGCCCGACTTTCAGAGGGGGTGACACCAAAATGACTGTCAGTGACTTTGGTGTCACCCCACCAATGGTGTCACCCAGGTGCAGGCTGCACCCCCCGCACCTCCTTTGTGACACCACTGCAGCTGGGTACCTACCACTGAGAGTGGTTAGGGCACATTTTTCTTCTACTCAGATGTAGATGCAGATGCAGAAGAGAGACCTGGCTGATCTCTCTGCAATTGGCCCGGGGGACGCTGATCTCTCTGCAAGTGGCCCGGAGCCAGCCGTAAGATCACGGCTGGCTCCGCCCAGCTGTCAGTAGCAGGCTGTCGGCCGGCCAATGGCCAGCAGCTTGGCCCGCTTCGGCTTCCAGCGCGGCTAAGCCGAGCCGAGGCATATGCGTTCGGCTCGAGTGAGCCGCTCGGCTAAGTTCGGGAGCTGTACGGGCTATAGTGAATAGCCCATACAGCAGCCCTTCGGTTCTACTGAACCAAAGGGGTCCTGGGGCCGAAGCTAGCCGAAGAATCGGCCGAAGCTATGGCTAGATCCTTCAGCTGCTTCGTGAATAGACCCCCTAATTTCTTCAAATGAGCTGGTGAAGATTGTTTGCATGCTAGCCTTTGTTGTTGTGTTTTTATATGAGCTTTTTTTACATATATTCTAACAATTTCAGCATGTTTCAGATTGTGGGGAAGCAGAATCATTATTCCTTTCTGCCATTTTGTTTTTAACTTATTTTAAATGTTTTCATTTACAGCCTTACAATGTAACTTAACTGGTATGCAAGTGTATGCTACATATAAAAAATATGTCAACTTAAATATGTATGAATCACATTTTTATATAATATCTTATTATCCAATACTTGCAAGAATCATATGAAAACATATGAGAATGGTGAATCCAGTTACCAAGATCCCATTATTACTTCAAATATTTCATAAATTATTTAACAAGATTAGAAGCATGTCCCTGCATTCCCTCATAGTAAGGATGTAAGTCATCAGTAGAATGAATGATCTTATAAGCTTCACCTTTAAAATGTAGAGAATGACAAAATCAGAATTTATTGCCCAATGTGGTAATTATCTTCACCTTTTCTTCGACTACATAATTGGAAATGGAATCCAAGGGTTTCCAAGCATCGTGTTTTTGCTTTCTACAGGTGAAATTCGAATAATTAGAATATCGTGCAAAAGTTCATTTATTTCACTAATGCAACTTAAAAAGGTGAAACTAATATATGAGATAGACTCATTGCATGCAAAGCAAGATAGTTCAAGCCGCGATTTGTCATAATTGTGATGATTATGGCTTACAGCTCATGAAAACCCCAAATCCACAATCTCAGGAAATTAGAATATTGTAAAAAGGTGCAATATTCTAGGCTCAAAGTGTCCCACTCTAATGAAGGCCGCTATTGAAGCATCCTGGTCTTCCATAACACCCAAGTAGTGCCACAGGCTGATAGCTTCCATGCCACGCCGCATTGAGGCAGTAATTGCTGCAAAAGGGGCCCAAACCAAGTACTGAGTACATATGCATGCTTATACTTTTCAGAGGTCCGATATTGTTCTATGTACAATCCTTGTTTTATTGATTGCATGTAATATTCTAATTTTCTGAGATTGTGGATTTGGGGTTCTTGGGGTTTTCATGAGCTGTAAGCCATAATCATCACAATTATGACAAATCACTGCTTGAACTATCTTGCTTTGCATGTAATGAGTCTATCTCATATATTAGTTTCACCTTTTAAGTTGCATTAGTGAAATAAATGAACTTTTGCACGATATTCTAATTATTCGAGATTCACCTGTATATAAGTTACAGTGAAAACAGAAAATACACATAATAATATTATAGCATTACATAGGTTTGCTTTTTGTCTTTGGATACAGGAACAAAAACGTTATTAATTCATCCCATGTTTAAGCCAGTGATAACATCAGAATCCGTTCTAAAAAACTCCCCCCCCCCAAAAAAAAACCAAGGGAAGAGAAAGACAAGTTAACTCAGGACTCTGCCCCATGTTCTTCCTCCCCATGAAGATCCCCGCAGCAGTATTTTATGCTTTTAAAAAAAATATTTTCTGAAGTCTTTAGCCTGTTTATGAAATGCCTTAGGGTCTTCTTCGGTCTTCAACCAGCAATACTGATGACAGTGACGTTAGAACTGATAATATAAGGATGTTGTCACTTTTTTTTACATTTATGGAAACATTTATTTATATTACTCGTATAGTCAAGAAAGTGTATATACGATACTTTATTTCTAGTTTTTCAATGACAAAAATCTAATACTCTAATACAAGAAAAAAAGTCTGTCAAATCACCATAACTATCGCTATAAAACAAACTTTACTTAAAACCAGGGTCGTCTCTTTAATGAGAAAGCCAGAGGCTGTTGCCTCAGGCAGCATCTCTGTGGGTCACATGGGGGGCGGCAGGGAGAGCAGCATGTTTGTTGTATAGTGGCCACTCTGCTGCACAATGCCATCTCTTTTCCGGCCAGAGCATCCCAGGTTGCTAAAAGGCAGTCAGGAAGATGTGTAAGGGCCATACATATCTCCCCGCCATTTTTAGCAACCTAGGATGTCACTGGTTGCCAGGAGCTAGGTGGGATGCTGGCCAAAGCATCCCAGGACTGCAGAGGACGGCATCAATGCTGTACACATCGCCCCTCCCGCCTCAGGCAGAAAAAGGTCTAGGAACACCACTGCTTAAAACTATGAGACTATGAGTAAGGTTTATTTCTATATGGTATCATAACCTTGTGACCTTTTTAGATGTGCACTGTAGACATGCATTTATTCATTTATTTCTATTTTTCTAGCAACTGAGGGGGATTACCTTTTAGTGCTACTTTCCCAAGAGTTCTATGTACATATTTTTACTTTGCATGCTATAGTTATCCCAACCTGTATCCCAGACTGGCCAGAACCAGAAGGCCAGCATGGCTAGCAATGATACAGACATCCATTACAGGTAGATCCTGCAGTTATGTTTACTGGTGGCACTGCCTGTTGCTGGTAAATATAGGAGAGTTTACATGTGTATTGTACATGCTTTAACTATGGTAATATTAAAGGCAGGTAGCTTCTTCAAAACTTACCATTTTAAAGTAGGAAAGTTGTGGCAAGATGGTGATACTGGTATGCAATGCACACAATGTCCCTTTGCCCAGTCATTTAGCAGTGCCTGTGTAAACCAATATGATGGCAGTTATGTCAGTAGGTAGATGTGCAGATTATATTATCTGTAAAACTGAAATTCTTGGTTCCACAGAGATTTAAAAAAAAAAGCTAATCTACAAAAAACATTCTACAATAAACAGAGCATCTAATAACACTCCAATATTCAAACTGCTGGATATTCCCATCTCACCTTCAGATTGCATTGAGCTGCTTTGATCAACTACATTAACACAGGCTCAATGCATGAACACTGACATGTTGGTGTGTGTTGAATAAAAATGTAGCATGTCTGATTTTTTTATGCAAGGTTATGCACAACAAAGTGTTACAGCGCAGGATGTGCATAGAGTTAAATGGAATTTTTTTTGTTAAAGAAGAACTATGCGGTGAGTGATTTTCACTCAACCTCATAGTTCGAGCCAACGTGTGACAATGAAACTGTCACACGTCGGCTCAATAGATCGGGAAGTGAGCGAACAAATACCGTCACTCGCTCACTTCTCGATCATGTCCCTGCAGAGAGCCGTGACTGTCACTCACGGCTCCCTGCAGGGATTCCCCCTCCACTCTCCGATCGGCCGAGCGGACGGGGAGGGGGCGGGTACAGCTGGCTCTGCCTCTAGATAGGCAGAGCCAGCTGTCACTCACGCAGCTGGGTGGATCTCAATTGTAATGTCGGGATCCGTCCCGGCTGCGGCGGTCTCAGTATACCGCGAGCAGTATCTCGCGATACACTGAGCTTTGGGTCACGAGAGGACGCTAGTTTATGTCCTCCCGTGACCCTTAGGAGATCTATAGGGAAAAACACTTACCCCATAGTTCTCCTTTAACTCCTTTAACTCAAATTAACTCAAATTTTAAAAAAACATAAACCCTGCAATGCATTGTTACAACTTATCGCAACTACACAATGCACACAAATGCACATTATTATACCCTAACGTGTACCCGCTGGTGTGGACTGACCCTAAGTCTAGCATAAAGGAAGGTTTTTCTTAAGTCTTTTATGTCACCAATGGCATTAATTCTGTAATAATATTCTTATACTGACTCAGCATTTCTTTTTTAGCATAGGTCAATAATATCAATGGGCCAAAAATGTTCCTTATTGCACTTCACTAACCCAAATTACCAATGGTATCAGTCACTTTCAAAGAAAAGCCAAGATCCATGACAAAATTCTAAGCCGTTTTTAAAAGTATAACCAAAGTTCAATAAAGTGTCAGAATTAGGACTTTGATCAATGTCCTCTTTTGATTTTCTCACTCTTTCCGTACCTGTCATCAGTTAATTCTTCTTTGCATATTTGGTTATGCATGTGTTGTAAAACTACTCTGTACTTTCCAGTTGCTAGGCAACACTGACATATCATGCATTTATCCTTCTCCCTTATCTAAAAAAAAAACAAATGCATCGCCAATGAAGATGACAGACAAATCATCATTTAACCAAAGCTTTATTTCAAGGATTTAGGTTGCTCTATAATTAAATTTAATTGGTAAAGCCTAAATAGGATCACATTTGTGGTACAGGATCAAAAAGTAAAAAAATATATCTTGTTGATTATGAAACATCAGAGACATTCATTTCTGTTCCTTAATTTAGTAGTACAATATAAAGAACAATGATTTCCTCCAACCTATAAAACCAGTATACAGAAATACACCTATAGTACATTATTATACTATTGTTGAGCACTATTGTGAAAGAGGTCTTGGTGTTCAAAAAGTATTACGCAATCATCATCTGCAATCGCTTTAACGCTTTTCATAAACAGTTCAGATTCTATTCTAAGCGTAGTAAAGTCAGTATTACTCTGAAGATAACTAAATTAAACCATCTGTGTTGTGTGTGTGTGTGTGTGTGTATGTATATATGTATGTATATAGAAAATATGTATATATATATATATATATATAATATTTTCTCTTTTTTTTCTTATTATTTTTTACTTTTTTAATCACCTTTTTATTTTAGTCCAAAGCAGGGCTAAATGTAGAAAATAACTTACCGCCCGGAACTGTATGTTCCAGGTGTCGGGGGATTCAACATTGCTGCCGACCCTCCGCTCCCTGCCGTCCCGAGGCTGGGCCTCGGTGGCCTTGTGGGGAATCTGGGCCTGTATACACAGTATACTGTATATTACAGCATACATAGATATGAATATGCTAATGGATTTTTCAGGCACGCACAAGAAATTTGCTTGAGACACGTGGTCTGCTCGGTTGTTGACAGAGAGCTGGTTTCTCACAATAGAGGGTGCCTTCTAAACAGACCAAACTGTTTTGTGATAATGGTATGTCTGCCCTGTAGTGTTTTCCCATTATTCATACACAATGTACTCACAATAGGACAGTGTTGTGGGGAAACTTTACATATGCATGCCTAGGCTGGTCAAGACTTGTTTAGACATTTTGGCACCATTGACTACTGATGGCAATTCTTAATGCTCTGCTGCCACCTAGAGGTGGGAAAGTGTAATACATGTATTTCGCTCTCATACAAGTCTTGAAGGGCACCGCCCATAGGTGGGCTGCCAATTTTTCTTAATAAAAGCCAGTAGATGGAATTTGCAGCTTGGACTTCAACAAGGGAACTTTAACAAAGGAGCACTACACACCTCACTCTGACCAAGAGAGGACTCACCATAGAACTCTGAAACAAAGAACTCAGAGAGAGAGAGAGACTGCAAATAGAAGCCATTTTCCTGTTCTTTATGGAATTTACAGAATTTGCAGCTAGAAGTATTTTGGTGTTTCCTCTCTTAGAAACTATTCCATGAACTAGAAATGATAGTATAGTGGGTGCGTGTGTATGTATGTTTGTTTGTAGCATCCTGTTTTGTTTTATTCCTGTAACTGAGTTTGTGCAGGCAGTATTTTCGCCAAATAAAGTACTTTAAATGCTACTGGGTTAGTTTCCTTGAGTTTTCCTGCAAGAACAGACAACAAGAAATAGAAATTAAACTTTTCCCAATAGCTAGGCTGTTCAATGTGTAAAGAGGGACACTTGTACCTGGGTGTAACCATCCACAGTTAATAGAATTGGGAGCACGAGAAGGAAAGACAGCTAGTTGTCTATTGATATTTCTCCACCTTATTTGATCCAAAGGACAAGGTCTGGTAAGAATTGTAAGAGGGACCCCGACACCCAAAAGACTGAAAAAAAATGTGGGGTCCATTCTAAAATTCCATACCAGACCCTTAATCCGAGTAGTGGCCTGGCAGAGCAGGGAAGGGGGG
>NW_017306547.1:490786-540935 GCF_000935625.1 Nanorana parkeri
GAGGGGGGGGGGGGGGGGAGGAGGGGAGGGGGGGGGGGGGGCGCCCCCCTTCCTGCACCATATCAGGCCACATGTCCTCGACATTTGGAGGGTACTTTTCCAGGGGTGGAATCCCCTGGAAAATCACCTGGATAGCACCCTGGATAGTGCAACAGTTTGCACAGCGCTTTACAATATAAGGAAGACATAACAGTTCCAATACAAGTAAAGACAAGATGGTAAGGAGGGCCCTGCCAGTGAGAGCTTACAATCTAAATGCCCTGTAGACCTCTGGTGTGGCATCCAGGATCAATACACAGACAGCTGTTTTTTTCTTCTTCTTGCACTCCCTGTTCCTTTTATTGTGCACAGAAGCCAAGGCTAATAACGAGATATGGGATTTTGGGAGTAAAAAGACAGGATTAGGGTTATAGAAAGGGGGCCAAAAGGCCCTATTCAAGACTACTGTGATTTGCCTAGCTCTCCCTGTTGTCTTTAAATGGAAATCAACCCCTTCTTTTTGAATTTATAACGGAAGTGATGTTGTACTGTATATTAACATATTCTGTTATAAAAAAGCTTATGCTACAGTTTACAGTATTCTAGTAGAGGGCTTTTTCTTCTTGGCCCCTACCATAACCTGATTCACTATACCTATGCAATCAACAAATATTAGGGTGTTGATACATGCTTGTTTATAGAAACCAGAGATAAGGAAATGGCAACAAAATTGTTAAAATTGTCTATAGTGTCCCATCAGGTTTCACCTTTTCTTATATGGTAAAATAAAACAAGTTAGTTGATTGGTCACTATAGGGAACAATTACAACTGCATCCCCATTTTTCTTTTCTTGAGGTTTTTATAAACAGGGGGCATTTGTGCTGACACATGGCATGCAACAAAAATGTAAATACACTGAATGTATGTTCTTTTAAAGAGACCCAGGAACATATTTCCTACTTCCACAATTTAATTAAATTGTTGCAAATTAACTCCTGAAAAGGAAATCAAAGCAGACAAGTTCTTAAACAAATTGTAAACAACATAAGTGCATATAATGATAAAAGTGCTTGTCACAGGCAAACAGTGTTTGATATGTGATTTATATATCTTTCTTTGGCTACAGACAGCTTAGCTAAAGTACTTGACGAATACAGTTTATTTAATTTAGTAAGCTCTCATAATATATGTAAATCCATAATGCACACAGGTTATTACTTATCCTTGTCAAAACTCAAAATATAAAGTCTGCATTCTGTAGCAATACATAACAGCATCCAAATGAGTTTGTGCATCCATTTACCGAGTGCTGGCAGGTACTGTATTTGTGCCAAGACACAAGTCTTGAAATTGCTAATTAGCTTTCCAGCTGCAGCAGCTTTTGGATCAGACTAATATGGGAGCTTATTGATAAAAATGCAATGCACAGTTCTAAAACACAAAAAGAAGGAAGCCACTTAAGTCCATACAGCATCACTAATCAAAATACAGCAGAAAAATAAATCAGGGTTCTTCCACATACTAGTTTTATACTGCTATTATCAGAGGCTGAAGCTTATGGGTCACCCCTTTTTCTTTTTCTGCAGACAAGACCTCAGTAACCTGCAGTTACCAGCTCTTAAAAAAGAATTATTAAAGGTACAGTCCCGCTATTGCAAAAAATAAATATATAAATGGAAAATGGACACACATTAATAAAATAAAATAAATGATTAACCTTTTTTTTCTGCATTTGAGCCTGCAAAGCATTGCAATAACAATCAGTGAATTGTGGATACAATGCTCTGGCTCCTGCAGACTCTTCCTCTTAGCCCCTGTGGGTACAGAGGTAGAGACTTCCAGCCAAGGGACAGGAGGAAGTTTGAATGGACTATAAGTGCAGTGATGTCAGCACACTTGTAGTCCATTGAGAAGTCCCTCTGCCACAGTTGCAAATGGGACTTGCAGTGTCTCCATTTACAGATCCTGGGCAGAGCAGGGCCAACCCTATAATGAGGCAGCCTGAAGTGGTTGCCTCAGACAGCATCTCACTGGCTCTGACCTTTCCGGCCAGAGTATCCGAGGTTGCTAAAAGCTCTTAGAAACCTGTGACGCTCTCAGTGGCATCCTACCTAGCTCCTGGCACACAATGACATCAGTGAGGTGGGTGGGATGCTGGAAAAAGGTACCATAAACCCCCACACTGGTTAAGTGCGCCACCAGCACATTGTGTGCCGGTAATGTTGACCACCAGTACACCAAACCTCTCCCGTCAGCCTCAGGCGGTGAAAAGTGTAGGGACACCCCTGGGGCAGCGCCACATATTTGGAAAAGTTGTGCAACTAAAACCTCTGTTTTTAACCCTAATAGTTAGACAGTGCAATGTGTTTGTTTTTTTACAGGCTAGCTAGTAAGTGTGCTGAGACATTTTAGATTGTGTACTAAAAAAGCCTCTGTACTGTAAAGCCCTTCTGCGTGCACCTTGCTTTAAAGCAGGCTATGAATTGATGAGTGTGTTTGCCATTAATTTAAAAATGCAAGGTCTGTTTAATAAATGGTGGTGAGAGGGCTAGATAGGGGAGTTGGAAGTTATTTATTTATTTTTTATTTCAAACCTGTGCTTTAAGCGGATCTTTCTTTTTGGTGTAAGGTTTGCTTGCAACTCAGATTTTTGGAGTGTAAGGAAAATAAAGTGGGAGTGCCACACACAGTAGTACTTTTTTGTTAAAACTTTGTGTGGTGAGCCATGACAATACCATAAATACATCAGAAAAAGCTGGAAGCCCTTATATACTTGTTCCAGCAGCTAAAGAAATACTGAAACCATGACATGGCATTACCATGACAGGCATACAGTATATTAACATGTATCAGTCTGGCTAGCAAAGGAACCAATGGATCAGCTTGAATAAGGTTGCAACAATGGTAGAAGGTAAAAGGATCAAATAAGTTCTGATAAGAAAAAAAAAAGGTTACTCTTAAAGTGAACCTGTGGTCAGGCTATGGTTATTCAACCCTGGCCACAGGTTCACTTTAAGATACTACCTATTTGTTTCCCCAGGGGACTATATTCACTCTCACTTTCCCTTGCTGTAAATTTGGAATCCTCTGTCCCATATTTTACCAAGCTCCCACTGTCCACCAACTAAAGGGTGCTCTCACCACTGACCACCAGTATATAGGGGTAGACACTACTAACTACTAACCACTATCCACGAACATAATGGAACACAACACTGTCCAACATAAGGAGACACTCACCACTCACCACAAACAAAAGGGGGCACTGACCACCATCAGAAGGAGGAATTCACCACTGACAACCATTTTGAGGGGCCTGTCCAGAGACCACCAACATAAGGGGCCCTCACTATTGATCACCAAAGAAGGGGGCCATTACCACTGACCACCAATAAAAAAGGCACCTGCTACTCATGAATTAAAAGGGGATACTTACACCCAATATAAGGGGGCATGTCATCTCTGACTGCCATCATTAGCTGCCAACACAACGGAAGCCTATACTAGGGGCCCATTACACTGACTACTAGGCACAGTGCAAAAGTGCATAGTCCTGCTGTACTTATGATCGTTGCATACTGTAATCTGTCCTGTGAGTTACATACTACTAAATGCTGCACTATTTAAGCTGTGCTATGCAATACGGTACATAGTACTGAACACAGCATTATGTAAATCACTGCACTCTGTAAACTGTACATGACATACACCTGACCAAAGTGTTCATAGTCTCAACAGTTTCTGGTTGCTAAGTAGCCCCCAACTATTATAATTAAGTTATTTGTTAAGTTATAAAAGGCAAAGTGTTAATCTATGTCAATATTCTTTGTGCAAAAAAGCATATATGATGGAAGACTTATTTTTTTTTTAAATCATTATTGGTAATGACATTTGTGTTAATCTGTGATTCTCTCACTTGTGACACGGTTATTAAGGTATATTGTGTGGCTACACGGACTGTGGCATGTGTGTGCATTGTATACAGTGGGATTCTTTTTAACCATGCTCATTTATGTCGCTTTTACTGTCAGCGGGAGGTGACCTCATCCTCTATTCTTTGGAGTGCGCTATGGGTGCTATGTGTCTAAGGCCTGTTCACATGATATCAGGTCCTGATCAGGTGCGGATCTGCAGACTGATGCAGTGCGTTTTTGCCACGTTTTGCCCGCGTTTTTGATGCGTTCCAGTAAAAAAAAAAGATATTTTTTTTTGCTGGAGTGGGGCTGTTAGCATGTTAGCTGCAGTGCAGTGCGTTTTTGATGCGTTTGCGTTTCCGGACCGGACAAAATGTGACATGCAGTATTTTTCGTAAGCTGAACGGACTGCACACGTGAGAACTGGAGCCCATAAAACACATAGGGATACATTGGGATGCATTTTGAGTGCAGCAGCGTACGGAGCCGGTCAGCACACAAAACGGACGTCGTGTGAACAGTCCCTAAGGGCTCCCTTCACAATTTTACCCAAGCCCCAGCTGAACAATACTGCATCTGAAAGGGTCAATTTTGGTTTCAGTTTTTTAATCAAAATATATTTAATATAACAAATATGTTTTTGCCCAAAAACAGCCTTACAGTATGATGTTTCTGTAGTAACTTAGGTGAAGTAGATGCTTATCATCTACAGTACAGACAGTATTTTCTATCTACTCATTTAACTTACCTTGACTAAAAATGCTAATAATAAATGTTTCTAAGAAAACAAGCTGCTGTTGTCTAAAATAAATTGTAAACAATTACTAAAAATGGTTGTCGGGCACCAATGCAGCTGAAAAGTTTCACTGCTGATCTGATTAAAAGACATAGACTGTGAAACTACAGCACCGTAACCATGGTTGCCTAGTATGATTGCTAAGAATCCCCCAAAAAAACTTGTTAAAACGAATTGTGAGATTTGAGGTGCTGGTATTTTCAGTGCAGGATTGCTACCTTCCTTAACACATAATATAAGTACAGACTTATACTACGAAAAGTAGATGTTAACTCTAACTGAATTACATTTAGTTTTTTAAATGTCATATAGTCATTCAGTTCAGTTGTCATAAACAATTGCCATTTTTTTAAACAAAATACATGTTTTTATATTTTTCCATCCTTTGTTGCATCTTCATGCCACTGATATCCTTGCAGCACAGGAGTACAATTGGTAGACATGGACAGAACTTTATCACCCTACAACAGGAAGTTCCAAACCAAGGATCTTCATAGCAGGATCACTGGCTATTATGAAATCTGCAGATTTAAATATATTAAAAATTACTTTTAAAATTACCTTAATATATGAGATTTTATTGACTGTGTGTTTACATATTATTTGGAATTAAGCTAGAGCTAAGCAATGAACAATCACTCGTTTATTTACCTAATAAATACAGTAGATTTGGATTAGGGCTTTTTTTAATGAAGTATTAAAGAAGTATTATCAGAAGTTTTTAAATTCCCCAGTGCACAAGAGCTTGCTTCTGTTCAGATGTGTGCAGTGGTTGCTGAGTAGCATTGTTAGCAGTTCTCAGTGACAGTGCAAAGCACTGTTCTCACCTTCTCTAAATGCTTTCTGTCCTCCTAATCTTTGAGCCCTGTGCCTCTTTTGTTTCCTCCTTTGTACTGAAAAAATACTGAGCCCAGACATGCCCACCAGCTGCCTGCTATTTCAGGGTAGAGAAAATAAAAATATACATAAAAGATGTTACAGAAAAGAGGCAAATAATACAACAGCAAAACAAAAAGAGAATACGAATTACATTACTTAGGAAAGTCCTGGGTTCTGTGGGTTCCATTAGAGTCCATTTAATGAAACATAAAATGGATATGAGATTGGCTCTGTAGAACCCAGTCTCTTGGCAGATGTTTTTTCTTGCTGGTAAAAGAGAGCTCCAACTGCCTTGCGCAGCAGCTTTTTGTGGGCCATCTAGAGGAAGTCACGGAGCCAGCCCTTACCCAATCAGAAAGACCCATGGGTGTGACACAGAAGAGTTGAAGTGCTTTATATTTCACCTGGCCCTTCCATAATGTAGGTTTCCTAAATGCAGCCAAATTTTCTATTCACCCACATGTCACCATCTGATAATCCATAGATTTGGTACGTTATGAAATGTGCTTTTTATACATACAAGATTTGAAATACCTGTGGTGTATGGTTCCCTCAGAAGGGGTAAATGTGCGTCTCTGGCCCTCTGTACCTCATACAACAAGGGTGCATGGTATGAATGTGACCAGTGTTTCATGATACATCCACATATATATGTGGTATTAATGTAGCACCCTGTAGAATATTACTTTTATCTCATACTCTTATTATCTTGAAAAATAGGATGGAAGAAGTTCAAAAGAGAAAATTGCTTCTGTTCTTGCATAAAAATAATTTTTTTTGTTTAATTACAAAATTACAAATGATTACAACATAAATAGCATGAAACAAAGTATGTTTCATGCTAAATGTATAGGTATGTTCTTGCAAAAGTTTAGTGTATTTGTGTGTAGTTGTCTGCAGTTGTCTGTTGTCTGTGTAAGTGCCCAGGGATGTGAAAATAGGTCCCTTTTCCCTTTGTGAGAATGTACTGCCCATCTTCCATGAATAGCCCCTTATTCCAAATTTAAAACATGACAAGCTGTGGGACCTGTGGTGCCTCACAGCTGAAACCTGAAACTCTTAAGACCACTAGTAGGAGAGAAAGAGGGGGATGGGGGGAGGATGGCCCCTCCTTCCTGCTAAATCAGCTATAAGTTAAATGCATCTATAAATATCATTTAAACCATGTAATTTTGCATATACCAATATAGTTATACTTAAAACAATGTTCTTTCTCATTCTCATTCAGAAATATTACAGTAGAGAGGTATAATTCATAGTTTGTAAACTTCTTCATAAACTTTGATTTAGAATAATATGCACAAAGCGACCCCCACAGTCTTCCTCAATAATTAGGAATGTGAGGGGTTGTCCTAGCCCTCATCACCAACATGATTGATGAATAACATATGTGCAGCAAATAACTTAAACATGTAGTATTACATCTTTCTAGACTTTACCAAAATCATAGACTTTAAAGCGGAGCTGGGCGGAGGAAGCTGCAGGTGCCCGAAAGAACGAAAGCGCAGAAGAGATCCAAGACTGATTCTTCTCCTCGGCCGCTGCAGCTAAAGAGCGGCCCCGGAGGAGTGAACACAAAACGATCGCTGCTTGGAAGCAGCGGTAGTGTTCCAGTGCACCAGCGCACCACCTCGATGGCATTCCACTCGCCAATTGCGAGGTGGCGAGTGGAAATTTTGAGGCCTGTACTAGTGCATCTGTCACTCAGTGAATTATGATACCCCATTAAGAGGTTGGCCATAAAACCATAAAATAGCCATAAACAGGCTTGCTAAACAGAACTCTGGTGCAATTTTAGTAGAATCGAAGAACTTTTGAAGACTCTCTAAAAAAATGTGTATGTTTAATTGGTAGTCTAGTTTCATCATGTCTAGAAGTGGTGAATTTAACAAAATGAGGGGATGACAGGGTTTTCTAAATCAGTTTGGAATGCCCAGACCTCATTCCTGTCACAAGCATCTGTTCTGTTGACAACTGTCTAAAAGGGGAATTTACATTCACGTCTGTGGCACCTTTGCCACAGGAAGTAAAGGAAAAGCTCCCGTATGAGACAGTAGAATATAAAAATACAGGGGTTTTAATCATTTCTTACTCAATCCGAAATTTAAAAAAATATAAGCTTTCTTATACATACACCTTTAAAGGCATAGTCTAGACAGCTAAAAAAAAAAAGCACGTACATTGATGAAAGAAAAATGTGCATTCATCAGGAATGAACCTAAATTTGATGGTACTATGGGAAAAATGGGCAAGTCTCCCTAGCTTCTCTAATCCCCGCTGGTTACCAGTCTGTGTCCCCTCCGATGCCCACTGCTCACCCTTGCCTGTGTTGGCAGAGGCAGCAGGGATCCGAGGGGACATAAACTGGCGCCCAGTGGGGAGGAGAGAAACTTTCAGGATGAGCGGGGGGTGCGGGAAGAGACAGCTGTCAGCTGTCACAGGAGACCGAGCTCTCCTCCTGCTTTGCCCCACTCTGCCTTCTGTGACAGGCATGGAGAGGTGGTTACAAGCACTTAGCAATCAGGACTGATTGCTCAGTGTTTGTAAATAACTGAGGACATAGTAAGCTTACTGTGTCCCCAGTTATAAATGAACAGGAAGTGCTATACATCACTTACTGTTCATTCATGATTGTGGACATAGTAACTCATATTATCGCCACAGTTTAAGAATGTACAGGAGGATTCCTGTTCATTCATAACAGGGGCTGCAGAAAAAGAGATTTAGGACTCTGTGTCCTCAATCTCTTTTTCTATTTAAAAAAGGAAATATCAGGGGTCTGTTTCCCCAAAACCCCCGACAGTAAAGTTAAAAAAATAAAATAATAAAATTAAAATAAATGAAAAATAATGTAAACATTTTGTAAAAGGTTGGAAACAAAATAGTTATTTTCGATTTTGGCCTGACAAAATATGTTTTCGGTCCAAAAATTGCAAGTCAGTGCATTCCTAGCATTTATTAATTTTTTGCATTGGATCCTGCAAAGCATTGCAACTACAATCACAGGTTCCTGCAAACTCCTCCCCCAGGCCCAGGTCCATACAGACCTTCAGTTATGGAGAAGTAATCAATGGACTACAAACGCAGTGGGATCACCCTAAATTTGGCTCAGATAGGGAGCCATTCTTTTAATTTGAAATGATATTAAAGTTAAACTGTTGTCTATATATTTCAAATGCTGATTAAATCAATAATGGGTGCTGCTCCTTGAAGTTTAAAAGTTTTAGCTTCTTGCAGAATCAACTGGTTCCCTGACCACTGGTCCTGATATTAAACTTTAGGGTGGCTGCAGGGTCCAATGGATCCATCCAACCTTGTGTGTGCTAGTAAGCAGTGTGTGTCTCTACAAACACACAGACACAACAAGACATGTCACTCCCCTGCTTCCCCCTCCTCCCTTCTCCAGGCTAGTAGATAGGCAGCAGCTGCAGACTGGGCTGTCCATTGTGATTTCATAAAGAATGTTCAGGGAAGCTGAACTGAGAATTGGAGTCAGCTGTGTTGAAACATGATAACTGTAAGTGCTTGGGAAAAAATGTAAAGGAATTCATGTTCTTTAATTTTTTTAATTTAAGAGTTGAATACCTTAATTTAAATAACAAATAATGTAATTATGTATGTAACACAATCATCTGTATGTCACAAATGCACTATTCAATTATTAAATTTTTTTCCACCCCACCAAGATATAGACAGCCCACTAAAAACTTGAGGCAGTTGTCTGTAGGGTGTTAGTTTTAAATGTGAACAAATCAATAGAAGAGTTAAGAAAACTTCTCTCATTTTCCTGGCAGCTTCTACGGCTATTTAAGGTCTAGGCTATAATGAGATAAAATTAACTTTTTTGTCACAAAGTTACCCTATTGTCTCTGATCAAATTTATATTTAATTGCTTTCTCATATCCACTGAAAGTAACACAGTTGTGCTCCTCTATAGATATTTTAACCTTTTGTTCATACTATTGCTTGCAGTATTCAGACAAGAACTGAAAACTGAAACTATTTACAAAGTGTGTAGAAAATTATAGTGTTTTTATATCTCTAAACAGATGAGTGTAGGGGGGAATACAAGAGCCCAGACTTCCCTATTTGAATGTGAAGCACAATTTTAAATGTGGAAAAAAATATCCCTAAGATAAAACCAGTGCTCTACTTTTCACAGAGGCTCTGAATTTTCAAAATTGAATGATGGAGGGCAGTCTGGTCAGATGGGTGGAGCGTAACAAGTCAACGTCATATACAGTATGTAGCTTTGGCCTGGGATCCAAGGACCTCCATAGGATCCAAGGGTTTCGATAACAGGGATCAATGTAACAACTCACATAAGTGCTGGCAGGCCTCAAAAGGTGCCTGCACTTCAGTGCTGTTGTTACCTTATGCTTATTCAAAACTCTATTATAAAATGCTGCAGCTTGACTGCTAACACATGACTGTCTTTCAGTCTAGCCAAGACTGCTCAGATCGGATAAAAGTCTTCTCATGTCAAGAATATAAAGGTAGCATGTTTTACATTCTTGTTGGATTTGGTGTGGGGACACACTGGGGGCTTCAGCTGGCGTTGTGATGTGTGGGGTTCCTGGTGTCCATATGCCTTTAAGGAGGTTGGGCTGACTCCTGGCAAACCTGTACCCAGTTCATCCTTTGTTATATATGCACCAAGATGGAGGCTCTCATAGATTAGAGTTAGGACCACACTATACAGAGGGGGCTTGACGGGGCAGTGTGGCTTCCACATATTCTGCAGAAGGCGTGCAAATAAAACCTCTGTTTTTAACCTTAGTAGTTAGTGTTTTCTTGCAAAGTATTACGTGCCACTAGCACCCAAAGGTAATCCCTCAGAGATGATTGACAGGTAGGCTGCCCCTGTTCAGTTAGGGGTACCAAACAATTTGACAATATAAAAGCAAGCAGAGGGCTCCTACCCTTGTGCACGTGACTTTATTATAGGAAATAAGGAGAAAGAAATGTACTCACAATCAAGTGGTAAATAAAAGGTCTTCAATAAACAGACACTAATCCACAATCCAGAAATGGACAAATTGATCATGGTAGAAGAAGGCTGCAGGACAACACTGGGTCCATCTTTCTGTATACCTTGCCTTGGTTAACGCGTTTCTGTGGCATTTCCCTTTCCTCAGGATCTGACCTTCTCTATGCTAGATATAGGTCCCACTCTGAACACAGATGTCGTCTAAAGAGTTCACCCTCTTAATTACTCCTAAGACGGCATCCGTTTTCAGAGTGGGACCTATTAGATTGGCTGATAAAGGGCCATGTGATCGTCCACCAGGTCCCATGTGATTGAATAGGCGCTCCTATATCTATCATATAGAAGGTGGAGAAGGTTAGGTTCTGAGGAAGGGGGCATGCCCAGAAATGCAGTAAGATGAACCCAGTGTCGTCATGCAGCCTTCTTCTGCCATGATCAATGTGTCCATTTCTGAATAGTGGATCGGTGTCTGTTTATTGATGACCTTTTATTCACCACTTAATTGTGAGTACATTTCTTGCTCTTAAATCCTGATAATAAAGTAACGTACACTAGGGAAGGCGCCCTCTGTTTGGCTTTATTTTGTCAGTGTTTTCTTGCAGGTGCAGGCTGGCGGGTGAGTGTGCTGGGAAACGTTTTGCTGTTGTTCTGCTTTACATGATTTCTATTTCCTTTGTTTCTAAGCAATGTTGGGTTACTACCTCAATCTGCCAGCTTTAGTCTAATCAGTTTTTAGCCATGAACTCGGTTGTCATCTGAAACATGTATTTTGCTGGCTGTAGGAGCTAAGACTTAAATTGTAATTCCCATTATTCACCATCTATCCGGTCAGAATAGCTCTACCACAATTTTCAGCTGCAATCAGTGACTAGTTTATCACTCTAAAATCTAGGTGACTTAGGTCTTCATAGTACAGCAATCAGTATGAAATGTAAATCAGTACTAGTTGCTTTATACTTTCCACCTAGTCACTGCAGGACATGAGGTCAGAAACCACCTCCATAGGATATTATCTGCAATTGTTTTTTTAGGTCCTGATTATCTAAGCTCTGGGGTTTCTACATAGCCTGTATGAAGGGTTCCCAAACAAAGATATCTTTGTATGCTTCTTATATGGATGTTAAATGGATAGTCTTGCTTACTGGTCCACCTGGACTTTTTAATCAGTTCTCTATGGGTTTTCATGAGTGTATACTGTATATGATATTTTTTATTACTTGCAGTTATCTATAGATATTAATGTGAAAGTATTAGTGACATTTTCATACTAAGCTAAATGTATATCAATTACCTGATAGCTCTTGTCATGCTTTTTAATATTGTGTTATATTACTTATAGTGTTGGGTTTCAGATTTTATTCTGTATTTCGTCTAGTATACTACCATGTATATTTAATAGGACAAATGTGCACAGTGTAGTAATATATAGCAATCAATCATGATTTATCTTTAACTGCTCTGACCATATTATTGTGACCTTTAACTGGGAACGATGGTTAAATCACTATGCATCATTACTCTTTCCACTGCTTTGAATTAAAGCCCAAGTCCAGCCAACTTTTTATTTTATTTTGGATAGCATAGGGAAGACTTAAAATCTTTGCCAGGTTTTTATTTCTGTTTGTTTCCTAATTTAGAAGATTTTCCTACACTTCCTGGCCCAGTGACACCCATGCAAGAAATGAGGGAGCTTTGGTCATCAAGAAAGGAAGGAAGGACAAAAATAAAAATACTCGGTTACCGGACCTCAAAGGAATTGTAGAGTTACATCATATACTATCCTGTTATAACATCAGCACTGTAATAGGAATACACACTATAGGTATTTTTAATAATGCAATCAAAGCTTACTTGAAAAAATATATTTTATGTAGTGAGTGCTGCCTTATGTCTGCCCATCACTTTCAACAACTTTCTGGATTCCTAGTGTGCTCTGTGTCTCTTCCCATGCTGCGTCATGTGATGCAATCTCAATTTCTCAAGGGTATATAGCCCATAATGTATTGCTTCCAGCAAGAAAGTATAGTGATACATTGTTCAGACTTTGAGTTGTAGCTCAGAAGGCAGGCTCTGTGACAGTTGTGACATAAGGAAGTTCATATTCATAGGGCTGAGTGAAATTGTGTCAATGCATTGAGGAAGTACATCTTATGGGTCTCTTCAGTAAGTAAGTTTATAAACTTCTTGATCAATATGATTATTAGGAGTGGGATAGAACTTAAGGAAATGCATAGTAGTTTTTAATCATAAAATGAGCACTAAGCATGTGAAACGTGTTAGGGTTGTTGTTCAATACCTATGTGGGATATGCATTCTACTATGAATAACATCTACCCACATTGCACGAGAGTGTCGCAAACTCAATGTGTAATATGCATTTGCTGCAGAGAGACCAGGCAAGGTCCACGATCTGCAGTGTGCTCTGCACAAAGTACCAGATGGCAGTGACACCTCATAAAGGCTCTTATCCTTCCCTGTTTTGTAAAAAAAAAATGGCTAAAGTTGATCTTAATGTCAATAAATTGTATGACCAGTCTTAAAACCTAACCAGAAAGCAACCTGCTAGCTGAGACTTGCCAGGCACCTGCTGAGAGCTTGAAGTCAAAACAAAGGAAAAGTGTTGAATGGAATAGAGCATCTTTGGCAATGCGTAGCTTTTGCAATGCCCATAATGCCATCTAACATATATCAGCAACACTTGTGGATTCAATTATAAAGCAGCCATATTGCTACTTTAAAAAGGGCACATTTATAAAGCACAGTGCTGTGCTATACAAATGTGCTCAGCATTTTGCTTACTCCAGGATTTTAAAGCCATGGATGATTCATTCAAATGAATGAATGGAAATGTAGAGTATCGTACCATGTTAGCCATTGATTAGTGCAGAAAGTATGGAGTATCTGTGATACCATTTATTGCTTAACTTATGTTATTAAAGATGAAGCCTTTCCAGATTCCTTCGATCACTTTGTCAGGCTTTATACTGGCATGTATAATAATAAAGGGTATCATTGAAACTCCAAACTGCTAGGGAACCAAGAAACCAGACAGAAACCTACAATTTAAAAATAAGAGACGTTTATTGAGAATAACAATAAACAAAAAGGCAAAAAACAATGGAGAAAGTCCAAAAAACAACAGCCAGAGTCAGGAACCAGGAGATCAGTCAGCCAGAGCCATAGTCATACATGGAGAACAGAAACAACAGCAGAGCACTTAGTAGATCTGAACACATGGAATGGTGGAGACTAAATGGACAAGCTGTAGGTTAAATAGTGAACTGGTGTTGCATTATCACTCTGAGACAGGAAGTTGCCAGACGTTTGTCAATAGTTGCAGAATTATGATGTTTATGGGTTTGGTCATAAGAGGGTGCCAAAAAGGAATGAACACTGTCAGACCCACTGCAACAGAAGACAGGCTGCAACTCAACAGGACAAGGAAGGGTAAGGAAACCTGACACAAAACTTTCAGCCTGAATGAAGTGTAAAATACAGGCAGAATGTGGAGTAAATACTGCAGTCTCCAGCAGAGAGTGGTATATGATCTCTATTATGAATGGAAGACTAAGAAATTGCCTACACAATATGCTATTATATTTCTGTCTAGTGATCAAAGCATGTCAATTTCGTTTCTTTCCAGTGTCACCCTTATGTGTTGGTCCATTAAAGAAACTGATTAGACTTCTGTACATTGTCAGCAAATTGTCAATAGAAGGGTGTCTATTTGTTTACAAATGACTAAATCAATTTCTAAACACATTATCATTGTCATTAACACTGTCATTCTAAGAGCCATACACGGTTTTAAGACAGATGAATTGTTCAGTTAACACTATTCTTCCCCTTTATGTGGAAAATTAGGTAGATCAGTGTTATTCACAAAGAACATATTCCAACTTGCTGAAAAATCTCATTAGGTACAGAAGTTCTCATTACTATCTCCTAGGAAAGTCCTATGTGAAGTACCAGGACCAGGTCCCTACCCCCAGTGTTTCAGCTGAAACCTCAAGGCAGAAGGATGGCTCAGTCTCCTGAAACTGAGCAATATCTCCTAACATTTAATGGTGCCCCTGACCTATAACACCCAGTCCTGCACTTTTGTTACACTTGGTTGTGACTGTGCAGTTTAACTGTTGTTGAAAAGAACATTTATCATAGTTACAATTCTCTTTTGGAAGTTTGTTAGGGTAGAAGCTGATTTTGGCCTCTTATAGTTGGTCTCTGTTTCTAAACCAACAGAGTAGTTAGCTTGGCAATAAGCCTGTAAAATTGTTGTTTATTTTTCAATTTGCTAATTACTGTTTTCTAATGGTGTGTGCCATTTATGTAGTTTCTGATCTCCACTTTGAGTCCTTGTGGGGTGCCCTTAACCCTTTCCCATGCCATTCCAGCATATCATCATACTCTTTCATCGAATCAGATAGTAAGACTCAATATGGCCCTAGAAACTAAAATGTTTCCAACACTTCTGTATAAAATGCAGATTTGGATATTAAATACATTTCTTAGTAAATACATTTACAGTTGATCATAAGTTTTCCTGTAAGAATATAGAACACATGTTCCGAAAAACAGAGATATTTTAATGAAGAGGTTAGAAAACACTTTAACAATGTGTTCTTTAAATGTAACATTGAAATGTACAAAAACTTTTTGCAAAAAAAAAAAATGTGTCTGGGAGTTCATTTTTGCATTTGACAAGAATTGATATAACTATACCATCCAATATAAACAAGATAATACTGGGAAAAACGACATGCTTGTGATCAAAGAAAGAGCTCCAGACGGTTAGCGGTGAGTGACCTAGCACCAGTGCTACAAGAAAGTAATGTTAGAGACAAGACAGAAGAATGACAATGAGCAGCTTAACTGATATAGAATGATCACAACATGTGCAAAATGAACTGTAAGCCCAAGCAGCAAAGCTGATCAGATGACAACCCGAATGTAGAATACTACTGCTGGCATTTAATAATGCAGAAAGGTACAATTATACAAAGTTATTCTTTGCAAATGTAATGATTTTCAATTTTACCTATGAATGCACGGGTTGTTGTGCAAAGCCGTGAAAACAAAGCATTGCATTTTCATTTAAGTTTGTTTGTTAAAAAAAGATTTTCAATAAAAAATGAAAGTCCTTAGTCTGTGACCCCAGTTAAAAGCATAGGTCTTCTTACCACTCTGAGGCTTAACCACAGTAAAAGAAAATCATTTTAATCATACCTCGTGGATAATCCAGTTCTGGACCATGCACATAAACCTAGCTTGATAGGTAACTGCTAAAGGCAAAATGCGTCCCTGCAGTGATCATCTAGCCTTAGTAGGGGTGCGACCAAGAAACGTCGGGAAATGTGTTAACCGGTCATCAAATAATGACTATGGTTTAAGGTAAGTAGGTAAAGTCATTATCTAGAATGCCATAATTTAATATTGGTTATGTCTTGCATTAATATATTCCGTAGGATCTAGTTTCTATCTCTATGAACAGTATATACGTATAAACAGTAGCTTCTAACAACATACAGTATATAGTGTATATTCCTTGTGAAAAGCTACATTGCATTTTTTGAACTTTTTGAATGTTAAAAACGTTTTAATTTTTCAGTCCTGTTATCCCTGCATACCTCCCACCTGCTCGCCTGGTTGGTGATTGTGAAATAGCCCTTGAGAATAAGGATCCAGTCATTTCTGTGAGCATGAAGTAGGTTTTGAATTGTCATTATGAGTAATCATCGTTATGATGTCTGTCATGGAGTTCATTATACTTAGATTCATCTTCGATACAATATTTTAGATTACCTCCAACCTTCCTGATCAAGCACATACAGTTGCGAAACACATCGAAGATTGGGCCCACAGTGGATTACCCAACAAACATATGTTTAAGGACTAATAAGGAGTATATGATATATGAATATAATGTATACACATATGTGGGTACCATAAGGAGGTAGTTTGGTTTTAATGTGCCATTGTATCATGCTGATGACATTTTGAATGTGACCAAGTTTCTAAATCATGTTGATTTTAATTAAATATAATTGTAAAAAAAATTTTTATACAAGATTACGTGTGTCTGATGGACATGTTGTATGGTTTGGGCACTTTAAAAGCCCCATGTTTCTTCTTTGTTCTTATATATTTCAAATTAGTGGTGTGGTGTATATCCCTACTGGTTCAGTTTTTAAGAATTTATTCTAGAATGCGATAGCCTAACCTGATCAATAAAGCCAGCTGTAATCTTAATTCTGAAGATTGCATATCATTAAATCATATAGCCATATGAGTAAAGGATTCGATTCCCAATTATCTTAAAAAGTTATTATGAGAAACACAATTTAACTATTCGCAAACGTAGGTTTATTTGGCCAAAAACCAAATCACACAGGAGGGGGGGAGGGGACCAGGCATCCTATGAGTTAGGTGTTATATATTCTTCAGCCACCATATCTCTTGTTGAAAGTAAAGTTAGGACCAGGAAGATAAGTAAACCTTCTTTTGCAGGGGCTATATTTTTCAGGAGACAGAGTCATTACATCTCCTTAATGTGCACCTCAATGAAACTTCCACTTATGAGCCTGATATTATTTTAAGGGGAGATGACCATGATCATTGCGACTAGTAGTCACGGTCAAAATACCTAAAAAAAAAAAAAAATCACTTTAAAAAGTACATGTAGTAAAGTCACACATAGAAATCGTAATACAGCAAATATCATACTTATTGTGAGTGGATATGTTCATACTGTATGTATCTCTATTCACAAGGTAGCCAAGAGTTTACTTTAAAATGGCCTAGCATCTTAGATATATTTTTCATGTCTGTTTATGCTAAGTAATGTGACAGTCTCCATTCACACACATCTGTGATGCAGCTTCGCAGGTGCATTGCAGGATACATTGCTTCAAGGCAGTCCATTCATTTAAATGGTCTGCCCACTGCAGCTAAATCACACGCAAAGAAGTCCATGTCCATGGGAGACATTACAGTTACAATACAAATCAAGACAAGATGGTAACGAGGTCCCTGCCCATGAGAGCTTCCAATCTAAAAGGGAGGGGCAAGTGATACAAAAGGTGGAGTGATGTGGTCTGGCACATGTGATGGCTAGGTGTACTGGCTGCCAATAAACAATAATTCCATTGAAGGGCACCTAACATTGTAACATGCAATCTCATGCGAAACAGCATCATGCAACATTGCATGCATTCATGCATTCATGCTTCACAGAGCTGTGAATGAAGGCTAAGATCGCAGATACCTGACGTAGATCAGTCTCTGATGGAGCCTCTTACCTTGTTACTTGCTACAAAGTTACCATGTGGCAGTTTGATTACCAGGGAAGAGGAGACTAAGGAAATGTTTCTTCATGCATGCAGTAGACTGATGACATCATCTCAGTCTAGACAAAGTCACTCAACTGGAGCTCAAGGACTGATTTAAACCCTTTCGCTGCCACCATTGTCGCTGGCAACAGGCCCCTTAAACAGACGATTTACCCCATTTGCGTGTGTAAAGCTGACTGTCGGCTTTACACTAGAAGCAATTCTGCTGCTAGATCGCTTCCAGGGGCTGGGGAAGTGCGCCTCTCCAACCCCACCCGACACCCCCGTCTTGCTTCTCAGGCTCTGCTGCCCCTTCTGGGGGACTGGGACCGGCATCACTGGTTTCAGTGGGAAACAGTGAAAGAAACTGGCGAACATCGCTAATCTCCTCCGCGCTGAATGGGGCGGGAAGCGACGCTGATTGCATAATTTCCAGTCCCTCAGCTGTCATTCCCCAGAGGTAAAAGCTGGGGAAGAAGCAATTGGAAGACAATCTGCGCTCCAACAGCTTCTTTTGAATAGAAAGTGTCACCTTAAAGAGTACCTGTCACCACTAGTATGCTATCACATAGGGGGCAATTAAGTTAAGTAAAAAAAAAAGTTTAAAAAAATGTCATTAAATACAATAAATGTAAACAAAAATTAAACAATATAAAGCGGGGGGCTTTCCATTTTGTTTCCCATTTTGAAATGTATTTAATTTAATTTTGTAAACTTTTTTTACTTAACTTAATTGCGAATACACACATATTTACCGTAAACATGCGTTGGGTGCGCCTACGTGTGAAAACGACTATAGCGCTAGACATGTTGGGTATCAACGCCTGCGATGAGAGTGACACTAATACATCTATGGAAAATATTCATGTATATCTCTAATCTTTTAAAGACCTGTAGGGGCTTTTAAAGCGTCGCCTATGGACAATTTGGGGTACCGTATTTTGTCGCCGATTTACGCACGCAATTTCTAACCTGGGCACGTTGGGTATCTATTTACTCGATATAACCTCATATTTTATATTTTAAGTGCATTTTTAAACAAAATTTGGAGTTTGATAGAGTTACGCTAATATCATGTGATGTAAAAATTTGAAACTTTGCTTTTTAGAATAAATATATCTATATAGATATATCTATACAGTATATAGATATATCTATATAGATATATCTATATATATGTATGTATGTAAAATGTTTTGGGGGTTTAAGTAATTTTCAGGCCTAGAATGTGGATTACAGCATGTGTGCAAAAAACGCCTTGGCAGCGAAAGGGTTAAATGATAAAAGCTAGAACTTTTTTTTAAATGTATTACCGCATATTGTGAGATTTCAGGAATGTGTTTATGCAAACTTGTAAAGTTTTTGTAAGGTCTACTGTAATCATAAACTCCTTGAGACGAGTCCATTGCCCATTCCCAATTCGTCTACGTACATCTGTATGTTTCCTTCTTCTATACAACTACACATCTCTTGTTATGTAAACACAGATCTCTGCCAATGTAGGGCTTTAAAACTCAGAATCACATGCTATTCCAAACAGTTCATTTGACATTTAGCAAAAACGAAGAATCTAATTCTTCATCAATGTCACAGTCAACAGAAAACAGCCGCTAACCAAATCAATTATGTAGAATGCTCTTACACAGTGAAAAATCTTGACAGCCTTAGTAAATAATCTAAAAAGCAATCTTCAAGATGGATGGCACGTGTACTATCCTGCAAAAGTCTCTAGTGTTTACGTGGAAAATATTAATAAAAATGTAAAAAGGTTCAGATTCAGCATTTTAGAAAAGGAGAAAAATCTCAAGCTAAAATATGAGCTATTAAAGTTTCACATTCTCCTTCCCTTTCATGTGTCTAATCATATACTGTATGTATGTGTCACTAAGATCGCTACAAACAAAAGGATTCTATATCAAACTTTCGCGAAGGTGCAGTTGAAATGCAAACAGTGGGGGGAACTTCTCAAAAATGGAGCATACAAAGTCTGGAGCAGATTTGCACTGCAGCCAATCAGCTTCTATCTCTCATTTTCAAATCTTACCTGAGCAAACTAAAGAGAGAAGCTATTTGGTTGCCATGGCAACCGGTCCAGATTTTGTCTCCTCCAGTTTTGATAAATTCTTCCCAGTATATGTCAATGTATTCTACCTGCCAAAGGATTTGTAATTCAGTTTAGCCAATTTTGTGTTTTAGGTACCCATGTCTGATAGGATAGCCAGATCTTTGACGTCTACCACAGCAGCAGTACAACTTGGTCAGGAACACAACCCCTGTCTGCTAGCTGGGCAATCAAGAAGCAGCAAAACACAGATAAGTTCTCTTTCTGCTCACTCTGGTCTCTGTTCAATTACCGGTCAGCACATGTGCACAGCAGCAGAGCCTGATTGGTTCTTGTTCCATAAGTGAGGTTGTGTAGGGGACTATAGGATTCTGATGTCAAAATCAATTCAGGTACTTCTACCAGGTGTATTTAAATGATGACTAAACTCCAAAAAAGTAATATATGTAATGCATTGTGGTGGCTGTATTAGTTTTATTTTTCCAGCAAGTACAGAAAATACTTGTTGATCCTGCTGGAAATGTAGTGCCCTTGTCACTTCCTCTGAGCTGAACAGAATACATAAACAATCTTAGCTTAATACTATTAGTCCCCGCATGAAGGAGATACACAAAAGCAGACATGTTTAAAGTCCAGCCTGGGTGGCAACCATAGCTTCTTTCATAGATACAGTGAAGAGGTGAGCGTAGCCACCCAAATACAGGAAGTGTTTTTGACAGGATTACCAGGTGAGAAAAAGCCTAAAAAAGAGAACTAATACAGTAACATCTACTAATGCTGCCACTACATTTCGTTCGTCTGGGTTTAGATACAAAATCCTGAAATGCATTTTAGTGTAATAGATACATAACTACACACACTGGTGTTTTTATACCTGTCTGGAGTTCAGCTTTAAATTCAAATAACAAAGAATTGCTTAACTGGCATTGCATGCCATGAGCAAATCCTTAAAAAGTGGTGCCCTATTTATAAGTGATTACACCAAGACAAAAATCAATGAGACCAAGGAAAAGGAAAGCTATTCCCACACTATATTCATTAAATGTGCAATTTCAGTTCACATCTAGACATTATGCACTTGGAAGCTTAAATACACATTCTCCCAGTGTGAGCTGGCAGGCCCAAGAATCGGGTGAGTATATCTGCTTTATTTGAGCCCCATAGAAAAGAACAGCACTTAACCCTTGCAGTGTGAGGGTAGCGTTACTGCACGGGTATGTTTTTTAAGTTCCCCAAGTTCTCTAAGTCTGAAAATGCCTGAAAAGCATGCAAAAAAAGCTTCTACATCACCTGAAGTACAATGCTAGCAAAAACAACATACCCCAAAAACATGTGCCTTCAAAAACAAGACAGTAATAGCAACTTCAACATGCGTATCCTGACAGATTTAAAAGACATTTAGGTAGTCGTCAATGAGCTAAAAATGCATTTTACTGCATGTTCCTGCAAGTCCCACTAGTATGTGCATTACATTGTGTTGCCATTCTTTTACAATGACACCCCAATGCCAATGCAGAAGATGCCAATGCAGCTCTTTTAAGGTGCACCACATTGCACATACCATACATTCCGATGCCTTGCCACAACATGCTGAAAATGGTGTGTCGTTTTTCCTATATGGTGTGCTGCCAGCCCATTCAAAACCATTGGGCTGCTTTAATGCAGCCTGGCTCAATTGATGAATAAGCATATTTATTAAGTGGGTAATGCATTATATAAATAAATATACTAACCCTATGAATAAAAAATAGTTACAAATAACCAAATCTCACAGGCTAACCATTCAACAAACTCTATGGCATGAGGATCTGTAATAGGTAGGTTGTGGAGTGCTTCAGTCAAGACTGCCCAGGGGGTAAGTCGGCATTGGTTATATAGAGACTGCAGTATTCCGCTGCATGCAGAACAACCTGCCAAGAACCCCATTAATCATCTGCTTGTAATCAGGGGCTCATTCTGTCCAATGAGGAACCTGTAACATTATATCAAGGTTAGCACAACAACTTCTTGCTTTTTCCTACCGGGGGCCTGTATGATGCACTGCTGTCCCCTCCATTATGGGGAAAATCAAAAAAGATAATTTCTAGCTGATATAAATGTTGAACTTCCCTAGAATACATCTGTATACACCTGGTCTTTCAAATACTTTTTTCCCAGTTCGTTTATATAATGCAATTCAGTACCAGACCAGCACTGTGTTAGTTAACTTGCACTGGCTTCTATTATCATTTATACCTCTATGAGAGCAGGGACTGGCCAGCTTGAAAGTCTTTTACATTACTGCTTTTTTATCCTTATTCACCTTTCCCAGGACTCCTTTAAAGAAACGTTGTCACTTTAAAAAAATCAACTGCTACAGCAGCCACTTTATTCCTGCTGTTACAGTTGAAGTCCATACCTCAGCTCTTCCTAGGATCATTATTGAGTGGTCTTGTGTCATATAATGCATTTTGACAGTTTTCTTTTGGTGCTCCATAGGTTTACTGCTCAGACAAACTCAGAACAGACAAACTCAGACCTTATGCCTAGTCTTCAGATGTACCCCTTGTCCTGATCTGACCCATGGATGCTTCCTGTTATTCCTTTCTGCTGATACACCTGAACTAATGATCTTCTGCTGTTAGCCCTCGCTTATCCTCCTGACTCTGCTTTTCTTTACTGACCTCGTACCAAGTTGCTTGCCATTTATCAGCCTTCTAAAATCATTTATGTCTGCTGTTTCTTGTTCCTCTATGTGGGTCCCTTACTGGCTTTCTGCTGTCTTCTGATCTGGTGGCTCTACAGTCTACACCAGAGTTGCTGTTCCTAAATCCCCAGACCAGGAATGAAAGTTTGTGAATGCATGTGTCAAAATTCAAAATGTCCTGGCTTTAAACCACAATGATAAATCTTCTCTGTTTGATAATTTGTGGCTTTGGTTCTTGGCTTACTGTTTCACATTACTTTTCTTTGTTTTGGTGTCAAATTAAGTGGTTATAAAGAATTGCAGGGTTTGGTTTTTTATTCAAGTCTATATTATCAGAACATCTCTTGTCTTCTGTAATTAATGCATTTCAAATAACAATTTGTATTGACATATTTTGTTAACATACAATAGTGTCGTGAGTCACCTGCACTCCATACAGTGTTGTGACCAAGCAAGAAAGTGGTGCTTGTAGTGATGACACAGATGGAACCATGTGCAACTCCAAAGTGAGGATCAAATAATCACCAGCAAATAGTGATGTTAACTATGTCGCCCAAAGGAAGGGACCCTGTGTGGCCCCAAAATGGTGGCAGTTTATGAAAAAGTGTAACGACTATATAAATTAAATAAGGATTTATGATCCTACTTCGTGTGTGCTGGTGATGATCTGATCTTCACTTTATATTTTATTAATACATCAACAAAAATAAATAAGTAAACCCACAATAAAGAAAAAAAGAAGAACAAGGAAGAAGCTAAAGATAGAGAGAAAATGAAAGATACTGTGACTGTTATACTGTGAGACTCAGTAGAAAATGACTATCCAAAATGGAGATAGAGACAATACGACTTCTTTCACGGTAAAGAAGAACTCTAAGCAAACAGCTAAATGTACATAAAAATACATATCAGTGAGCTGTCGATACAGTTGTGAGATTTACACTACTCTGCCAGACTGCACAGATTTGCAGATGAGACCATTACTTTTTTTTTTGCAGTTATAGGCTGTAGATGGGATACAGTGATGTCCTCTAGGATGGTCATCCTTCTGCTTTCTCCTCCAATCAGCATGTTCACAGCTCAACCTGATTCCCAGTCCTGTCTCTCCCACTCACAATTTAAGCGCTGCTGTATAAAGTATTGCAAAATCTGATATGAGGTCCAATTCATTAATAAGGTATACACAAAGATATATTTTTAAAAAATATTTAATCACTATTTACATATTTTGTTACCACTAAAACATATTTATAGAGTTAAATACATTTTCAGTGGCAAAAAAAAAATAAGTTGATGCAATGGATGGAATTATTTCCCTTTGATGGTCATTAGAACTATACTGTGGCTTTTTACATTATCTTTGCCTGAGTTAACTGGATTTTTTAATATCTAAGAGTATATTTGTTTGCTTCCGTCGTTCCCTCTTTAACAATTTCTGACTCCGTATCTCTCAGGTCCTCTTCCACACCACTAACCCATATCTTTTCTGGTTTTGCCTATTTTTACTCTAGGAATTTATTCAAAAATCTTTTTTTATTATTCTTCCTCCCATTCTCATCGCATGGTCAAGCCATCTAAGATGCTGGCTTCCCATACCCAGCAATATATTTGGATGTTCATAGCTGTTGTATAATTATTTAGCTTTATTTTCATATCTGTTTATAAATTCCTCCAAAAACCCTTCTTTTCAACATATTTAGTCTGCATAATACAAATCTCTCCAGCAGCTATCCCTGCTTTTATTTCCTGGAGAACATGGTCATCTTATTGTGGAGCCCAAGTGCCAGAATTGATTCAATCTTTTATGTGTGTATATATATATACACATATAGTCTCTCCACATTCTATTTTCTTCACATTTATATTCAAGATTAATAGCTGCAAATATCATATAGTGGTCCACATTCATTTACATAACTTTTCTAATATTTGACGTATTGTAAATATATAGTCGACTGTCCATCTGTTTTCCCTGAATCTACACTGGCAAGTCACCTACGTTCTTTTCCATATAACGCTTCAGTATCGTACCAGATCTTAGCACTCTCCTCTTCCTGTCTTTCTTTCAATTTGCAACTGTTTGCCTGCTGGCTGTGCAGCTGCTTTCTTAATATGCTTCCATTCCTCTTTTAAATCGGAACCTTCTTTCTCCAGCCTGTTTTCCACTTCCTGCTTGTATTGCCCTTCACATTTATTTTAATATACAGTATGTATGTATTAGGGCTGGTAATGATTAAAGTTTTCGTGTTCGATTAATCGAGAACATTTTTAATCGATTAATTATAACGCATATACAGATCCAACTACATTGGCCTATACACATACAGCACAGCAATGAAGTAATAAAATGAACTAGGATCACACTAATCCAGCAAAGTCCGGTGATGTCGATGTCCGTGACGTCACCGGATCTCCGACAGGACCCCCGGAAGCCAGCGGAGAGGCTAGTGTTTTCATTGTTGATCAAAATTATTTTAATCGATTAAAAAGTGTAACGAACCTTCTCTCTTATTTTTTTGTACTGTACTATTGTTAATAAATGATCCTAACTATAAAGTGATCAGTGCCACAGTCCCCACCTCCACTTCCTATTCCTTAACCACTCGAAGACCAGGGTGTTAAACCCCCTTCCTGGCCAGGCCATTTTTCAGTGTTCAGCGCTGCCGTACTTTGACTAATGTTTATTCTGTCATGCAACGCTGTACTGAAACTAATTTTATACCATTGTTTTGGGACAGATAGAGCTTTCTTTATTTCTTATATAACAAAAAAGCCCTAAATTTTTTGGGGGAAAAACCTGTTTCCCTATGAAATGTTACGAAACATTTATTATCACCCCAATTTTTGGGTAAAATATAAAAGACGGTGTCATGTCAGGTAAATAGACACCAAACATGTCAAGCCTTAAAATTGCACGCGCCAGCGAAATCGCAGAAAACGACCACACCCAATATTGACCATAGGGAACACTTGAAACAGTTTTACCACTCATCAGTTTAGTGTTATCAGTAATTAATGGCCCTAAAATTATTGCTCACACTCCGACGTTCACGGCGATATGTAACATGTGTGCAATCGTCATTTCCGCACATTGGCGCACCCAACGCATGTTTGCATGTGTATGGGGGGGGGACTTTAAAAAATGTTTGTGTTATTTTACCTTTTTTTTTTATTTGTGACTATTTAGCTTCTTTATTTTTTATGCTTTTATTTTTTTCAACTTTTTTTTTTACACTTAACTTTATTGCTATCACATAGTGGGCTAAGAAACCCCCTATGTGATAGCCAATTCACATAACAGGTCCTCTTTATGGAGACATCAGGGGTCTCCAAGACCCCTAATGTCACCTTGGGACCCCCAGAAAAGCTGATGAAGCAGAGATCTGATTCAGCAGCTTCTCACCGACATCTGTAACCGGAGAGTGACACTGAATGCAGAAGTGATGTAATATACCGGAGAGGAGATCAAAGGGAGATGGTGTACTGAACTCCCTTTGATCTTCAGTAACAGAGTCGCCGAGCCAGTCCCAGCCGCACCGGGCACAGCGGACCTCGGGACCGGCAGTGGCGGCCACGATGGAGGGAGACTATCGGGAAGTGAGCGGGTCAGTGCATTTTTCTGCTCACTTCCCAATCGATAGAGCCGATCTGTGACAGCTTCTTTGTCATAGGTCGACCCTAACTATAAGGATGAGTAGAAATCACTCACCTCATAGTTCTCCTTTAACTAATGGTTTCAAATCCATACAATCTATATTATAACACCTGTCCAACATTTTTCTTCTGTAATTTACTGTACAATATTGTGTGTTATCCTGATTTCAGCATCCATTAACACATTTCCTGTAATGTTTATTTTTTGTAATCTCTTCCAGTCATTTCAATGATTCCAACCTTTTCAGACTAGGTGAATTCCATGTTCCTTTCAACTGACTGTGATTACGCATAGTTCCTTATTGTGTTCCTGTCTAGCTTTTAATATGCTAATATTTCTGGGCTTCTCTTTTTGGGATCTTTGGATCAGGTATTCCTCAAGCAGGTAGACCAACCTTTGATTTTAACAAATGCTTGCCGAGGTGGGAAGCATATGCCAATTCTACAATGCAAATGTACATGAATTTTTGTTTTTTTTTGTCAAGGGTTTCCTTTCCTTAACCTTTTTGGATCATTCTCTCAACCTGCAAGGCCACAGTAGCAGTTATTTACTGCTGATGCTGTATCACCAAGTCCCAATGTCATGTATGAGCCTCTATGAAGCTTAGTGATGGCAACAACACGATAAGCACCCCTCCATGCCTCTGATAACCTTGTTGTCTTTGTTTGAGTGTCTCCACTTTCCTATCCACCACTCGCAGGCCAACCCAGTGGCTGTGGCTCATCTTAGGTAATACGCATTATTTTCATATTTATCTGTAAAGGTGCCCATACACTGCTCGATTCTCGTACGAGAATCGCGGGAAATCCCGCGATCGTACGAGAATCGAGCAGTGTGAACAAAGACGTGCGACCGTTTCTACTGTACGGTCGCACGTCTTTTGTCTAAGGAGCACGCTAGAAAACCAGCCGAAAATCGTACGATTTTCGGCTGATTTGAACGGTGCTCGGGAGACAAATGCCGAATGGGCCGGTGTGCGTACGCGCACACTACCCGTTCAGCATTGCGGTCATCGGAAGCCCGCCCCTCAGGGGGGCGGGCTTGAGATGATCGAGAGTACGATCTGCCTGTCCAAGATGGGCAGATCGTACGTTTTTTTAATTACTTTACAACCATCGCAAGACTAAGGTCTTGCGATGGTTGTAAAGTGTATGGGCACCTTAAGGTATATTTATATTTTTATTGTTACGTTTGTTGATCTTACTCGTCAATTGTAAAACAAACTTTGACCTTATGTAATTAACTTTAAATTGACTTAAGTGAAATCCAGAAGTTTAGGCTATTGTCAGCTCTGGGAAAGTAAATAGACTAAATATAGATATAATAGAGAAAAACAAGAAATCACATTAACGCAGATCATTGGTTATTTAGGTTGTATGTAGAAAATTTGCTTATTGGAAGAAAATAAGTATTTTTGTTTTTAAAAAAGTTGGCTATGTTGCTAAACAAATAATTAAAGCTTTATAAGAATATAAAGATTTTAGTTTTTACTAATAATGCCACCAATAGCCTAAGGGCCTATAAAAATGAAGGTTTGAAAGAATAATGCTATCCTGATAAATAATGCACATACTGTAAGGAGGTTTAGAAACAATTTAGGCAGGATATAAAGAAAATGTGCAAACTACTGTTATTGGAGAAGTAGTTAACGTACTAGATATCTTAACTATATAAGACAGGGCTCCTTAACAAAATCATTAATGGCCCCTTTGATTCTCAGTTTCATGTGAAAAGTCTCATTTCATTTTAAAGATAGTTACACTGCTGAGACCAGAGGTTTTCTAACACAATAATGAATACAGCTATGTACCAATTTGCTTTAATTGAACATAAGAGATGTGCCTGCATTTAATATAGATTTATGTCTTGTACTGCTGCTTGTATAAATCTTTATATAACAGAACAATTCCGGGCTCTCAGTGTGGCAGGGCCACAAAGCAATTACATTGTCCTGCTATGGTTATAGCTTTGTTAAGGGTCCTTTAATGGGTGTAATTTTGGCTCCATTGGTAGTGGATGATAATAGGCTGCTGTTTTTGGTGACTGATGAGTTTTGCTCCATTCAAGAGAAAGAGGGAGCAAGAAAGGGAGTTAGCTGAGTAATGAAGCGGTGAAGCATGAGATTTTTTTCTTGCAGGCTCTGAAAAGAAGTTGCCACTAAGTCGTCGTTTGGTGCCCGCTATCCTGGAGTAGCATTAACCATGCACCCTGACAGTTTCAAAAATTCCTCCCCAATTGAATTGTAAAGGGAGAGGGGTATCTCTAGTGGTCCTGTGGAGTGAGAGGCATGAGAAGGAGTGCAATTGTCTATGCCTCAGGTTACTGCAAAGTAAAAGAAGGGCATGTTTGCCTCTTAAAAGCTGGATAATTGTTGTCAGATATGTACCATAACTTTCCTTTTCTGATCTATCTCCACTTCTTCCAGCTCTAGATAATGTTGAAATCTCCTTCCTAGTCCTGGTGCGAAGCCAATGACATGAGCTAACAGGGTTGAATAAAAAAAATAAAAACAACCCCATGAGTCCATAGCGGGAAGGTGCTATTTATTTATTATTGGTATTTATATAGCACCGACAATTTATGCAGCGCTTTACACAGAGCACATTCACATGAGTCCCTGCTCTCAAAGAGCTTACGACCTAAGGTCCCTATCCCACATGCATACATTCAAGGGCCAATTTAGACAGGAGCCAGCATGTCTTTGGAGTGTGGGAGGAAACCCATGCAAGCACAGGGAGAACATGCAAACTCCTTGTTAAGCCACTGTGCTGCCCAATGACTACCCTTACCTACTTGAGGCTAGCTGAGCTGGCCCCCGGGGGAAGGAGACCTATCCTTGACAAAGGGATGATCTTGTACAGGAATGCCAGTGTGAAAAAAGATACACCTGAAAGAACCAAGCAACCAGGTATAAAAGAAAGGCATAATCCACAGGGCAGCAGACTCCCCAGTGCACCCACTTACTGTGCAGTCGAGGACAGAAGTTTGAGAGCATAGCAGATTGCTCTTGTAAGGATAGAACTGTGTCTGCCATTACCCAGGCTTACTTCCGTCTAAATAGCTTGCTGTGCTCTGATGTCACCACTGCCTCGTGCCTTAACCCTGCGCCTGCTGCCTTAGCTATTGCTGCATGACAACCAACTTTGAGACCACCCACTTCCCTGCCTGAATAGTGGTGATCCTGGCCAGTCATTATGCATTTAAAACACAGTTTACTTAAATTCTTTATAGCACTGCCCCCCACATGCCTTCAGTACCAATGTTGGGGGGCTGCCATTTTGCTGGTTTATAACTACAGTATGTACAGTTTGAATGCCAGAATAAGGATGATGTGTAATCTTCTAGCTGGCCATGAGATATCTTCAGTCCACTTGAGTCTGAATTTCTAATGTGTAAAAGAGGTATAGGGTAATCTTGTTTCCAGTTTATTAATTGCTATATACTGCATACCAAGTAATGGTACATTCACAGGTTAGTAGGTGCACTTTGATAGTGGCATGTCCCCTTGCCATATACATCTGCGATGCCAGTAATAAACAGGATAAGCTGCATGCATACCAGAATAAGCTGTGTGCATTTTCTCTTTGTGCTTGTTTTAGTATACAGTCATTAGGTGGCAAATATGGGAAACATAAGTAAATTCCATTAGAGATTTAAACTGTGGTTTAGTAAAACCAAGTTTAGGTTTCCTTTAACAAAATGCTAATGAATTTTTGTAACTGCCATGAGTTTTTTTGAGCCGGGAATAGAGATTACAGCTGACCATGCGCTGGGAAGACCTGGCCGTGTCTGTTCTGTAAACAAGATATAACACTCCAGTATAAGCATCACAGACATACATCAAACTGCAAAGGAAGAATTAGAACCCCTGACAGGTTTGCATGTCTGTAGGTGTCTCCACTTCTCTATTTTTCCTGGCGGCCATTGTCACTAAATGTTAGGAAATCTTTTTTATTAACATAGTATAAACAGGTTTTAATTAGACCCATTTACATAGCTAGCTGTATGCATTTTCAAAGCAGAATTCTGGGCAGAATTGTTATTAACCCTTGCAGTCGGGCTACGCCCGCACTGCAAGGGTTAAGTGCATGTTTTTGTCAAGGTTCCAAAAAAAGAAAAAGTTATAATCAATCCCAGGACCCGGCGTTCTCTTAGAATGGTCCCTGGAGCCTTTCTCCCTCTCCGCTCCAGTGTCCTTAGGTGCCGTAAATCATCACGTTCAATACACACTGTATAGATGTGAGGACACTGAGGAACATTCCAATACTGCAGCATAGGAGGAGAAAAGCTTCAGGGACCGGAGTAGCAGGCAACCGGCTAGGTTGTTTGGGTGAGCATAGCTTTTTTTTTTTTAGCAAGTATGCTCAGAAATGAGCACTAAACCATTGCAGTGGGGAGGGAGCCACTTTTGCCTTGATTTCTTCTTTAAGAAATTTGGTATTATGTTTAATGATTTACAGAAGTAAGCCAAGGAGTGGACTAAATAATCTCTCAGCAATCAGAAAAGTGTCATATAATATTTTAAAGATGTGTTGTTATTATTATTACTATTAATATTACTATTAGTGTTGTAAAGTAATGCTGACTGTACACCACATATATAATGACACTAATAAACCAATACCCTTCAGATAAGTGAGCGACTTAAACACTTTTCATCTCTAAAAGATTGATTACATTATTTTAAATGGCTGACTGCTCTCCCCATAATGTCAAAAATAGCACAGTATATTTTTGTTTAATGAAGAGCCTGTGTGGGAGATTTAGTATGTGATTGACTGAGACGCTACAGCTTGCTACGGTATAAACATCAGAAACATTTTATTTTTTGTCCCTGCACCCTGGAAGTCATTACATGCAAAGGTGTGGAATAGACCTCATAGAAAAAAAAATAACACACCACATGATCGGTATTTGTCCATCCACAAAAACAGTAACTATGTCCTATAATTCAACTCTGCACCAGTAACTTCCAGGTTCACTCAATACTCTGTCTCGGTCTCTAACAGACTATTCGCCTATACAGTATGTGGCAATGTTTATGTCAGCAACCCTACTTAATGAAAAGGATTAAGAACAAGTATTTACAGCTTGTAGCCATTACTGCCAATTAGCAAATACAGTCTGTAACTGTTTATAGCACCAAGTGGACATTAGTAAGACATTGCAAAAGCTATTGTAGTGAACACTGCAATTTACGAGGGGGTAAGCAGATTCCAAAACACATTGGGGGAATTTATGAACGTGTTTGCGACAGAATGTGGTGTCACAAAGACCAAAATGCAATGCCAACTAACCACAAACTTTTATCTCTGTTATGCGTCTTTTTTAAAGTGTTCTTGCGACACATTCATGTTTGCAAAATTTTGCATAATTTCCCAACTGCACAGCATTGAGGTCCAGCATTCGTGACATCAAAAATCCTCCAAACTGTTGCACATTCTAGAAGTCTTCCTGAGCGCTTCTTCAAGTATCGCAGAGTTAACTCAACTTATTCCCTCAAGTCAGCCAAGTACTTCAGGGCTATTCAGCTGTCATCCTGGAGGTTCCCGACAAGTTTGTGACAGTTTAGAGACTGGACAATTTCGAAACACTTATGAGACAATTCTCCTTACGAAGGAATTTAAGAATGAAACATAAACTAGGATAATACATCTGTCGCTATATGCATTAGATATCAGGGATGCAACAGTTAAAAGAAGATGCAACCAAATTGATACATTTCCCCCATTGTGAGAAGCACAAATAATCTGAGCAGCACTGATGGATCCAGCTTCAAGTGTATTTCATAGGATAAACATTCTCCTGCAATGTTTTATATGGATGCAATTCAATCTAATCTGAATGTGGAAAAAGGCAGAAGGGCACAGGAGAGGATGGAGAGGATACATGGCATTATGGGGACTTATATCACCAGGCTGTAAATATAGCACTAACCAATAAAGGTTCATTTGTTACCTGCCTTCAGAGAATCAGGGAAGTCTGGCTCCAATCTCAAATCTGCCAACTCATTGAATACTCATTTCTATTCAAATAATTAGAATGCTTATAACTAGGGATGCATCGATACCAAGTGTCGTACTCGGTACAAGTACAGATACTTTTCCAGCTCCAAGACTAGACTAGAGAAAAATTCAAAAGTTAGGAGGCAGCTGTCATTTGTAAGGAGCACACGGAGCTCATGGGATTTGTACATCTCTGTTTTAATGTAGGATTTTGTTTTTATAAATATAAATAAAGGGATGCACAGATACCAGTTTTGCGAGTTTTTACTTATAAGTACGAGTACTGATACATTTTTGTTTATTGTCATGTGATAGTTTTTCTAAAACAATACAGACTAATGATTTCAGGACGGCGGTGGAGCGCCAGAGCTAGGTCCCAGCTGCAACCCTGGTAGTTCTCCTGAAAATGCCCAGTATCAGCACTGGTATCTGAAAAGTATCTGTGCATCCCTACTTATAACTGTCCCAGAAGAGATTTGACTGTGCAAGATACATGTGCCTGATAGAACTTCTTATCTGTAGTAACTACACTGAATATAACTGTAGTCTGCACTTATATTAGACTTTCATGATAAGAATATACATAACAGTGACCCTAACTTAGAGGGATGAGGCTATTACTTTGATATGTTAAGGGTACTTTTGACAAGACTTATTTTGTTATTACTGTTTTTTTCACATCTCTTCCACATAAATTATTTGGCATTTCATGCAGTAGAAGTAGGAAGAAGGTAGAAATGATTGTAAAAATAGCTTGGAGGGAGTTAACTAAAAACCAAAGTAGACAGAATCTGGAGCAGCTGTGATAGTAACCAATCAGGTTTTCTCTTCAGGTTTAGTTAAGTTTTGAAAATGAACAATTGAAGCTGATTGGTTGCCAGGGATAACTGCTCCAGATTCTGTCTGCTCTAGTCATAATACATTCACTCACTTGAGTTTTATTAAATCTGAAGTGTACCTGTCAGCAGTGGCGTCACAAGGGGGGTGCGGGGGTACCACCATTGAAGGGGTGGCATCAAAATGAGAGTCATTCTGGTGTCACCCCCTATGAAAAGTCAGGCACTCGGTCACAGATCGAGAGCCTGACAATGTCAGGAGAGAGGTATGCCGCCGGGTTAACGTTCCCTCCTTTCTCTGCCATCCTCCATCACCAAGATGGCCACTGGCAGGCGTCAATAAGACGACCGTGCATGAGCGATGACGTCACGAGGGGGTGTCACCCGGTCTCCACTCTAGGTGTCACTGAGCCTCGGGGCACCCCTGCCTGTCAGGGACCAAGACATGTGGAAATCCCACATTATAGTATAGCATCACTTCAGGAACTGTGTTCAAGCTGGTCATTATGCTGGGACTTACAAAGGTTCAGTTCCAGATAAAATATTTAGAAAATGTACTCATCTTGGGACCTCCAAAACAGTTTCTAACTAACAGGTAGTACACCTCTCCTTTCAGCAGATATATTACTCAGCTTTAATACTTGTATTTGAGTGTGGTTCTCCTCTCCGCACACCACAAGTCATTGCTGCTGGAAATAGTCCATGCCTGCCCTGCATTTTACATTTTATTTACAAAAATGGAATGTGAATTATGGGACCTCTGATTTCCTGCAATGTGTCCTCTGGATAATACTGTGGAGAACACTTACCAATAGGAGGAGAGGGCTGTCATGTAGTAGGAAGTACCATACTCACTAGAATGAATGGAGCTTTGCTTGCTTAAAGTGTATTTCCACTTTTGCAGCTGTTGGAACTTCTTGCACATTTTCAATACAACAGAGAATATATACCATAGATAACACTGCCATCTAGTGACCGAAAATGTATACTGCAGAAGTTGTTGCTATAAACACAGTAATGTGTATTCTAACAGCAGCCATATTGGGATAAAACCAATTTCATATTTGTTGAATGTTCTCATTCACATAGCATTACTTAAAAAAATGTTGCTTGCATATTACATTCTCTATTTTGAAAGAAATATTTTTTCTCTATATATATTTCAAGGAGTGGTGGGAAAGTTAATGTTAATATAATGAACCCTGTTTGTACTGTGCTGGCAGATCTCGTTATCAGTTGTAAACTAGATTTGAACACTGTCTGTCCTAACAAAGGGTTAAAGATACCTTGCAGTACTGGGGGTCCCTGGTTCGAATCCTGGACAGGTCACTATCTGCATGGAGTTTGCATGTTCTCCCTATGCTTGCGTGGGTTTCCTCCAGGTACTATGGTTTCCTCCCACCCTCCAATAACATGCAGGTAGGTTAATTGGTTCCTTTCTAAATCGGACCTTAGATTGAAAGCTCCTTGAGGGCAGGGACTGATGTGAATGTGCACCTATGTAAAGCGCTGCATAAATTGTCTGAGCTATAAAAAATACTAATAAAGATCTAGAAGCATTATGTGTTTATGAGGACGAGCTCAGATTGTCCCTAGTCTTTCTATGGGGACAGCCAGAGTTCCCTATCACGTTTCAAGCTGGAAAAGGACTGCTACAGAGACATCTAAAAGCAAAGAAATCGTTTTTAAAAATTATTTTTTGTTATGCTGTTTGAATGAGAACACATAAACATATAGAGGGGGTTTTCCCAAATGTGTCTGCAAAAGTAGCGATACACTTTAAGAATACAGAAGTAAGCAGGCATATGAAGCACACAGCAGTGATTTATAAATGTGCCTGGCCAGGGAATTTTAATATAAAAGCAGCGGCATGGTTGTGGTTAGGCTGCTATAGAAATGTGACGTGTGAAAAACAACAATTTTGGAACTGATCTGTTTTAGATGAATATCATATAGGACAATGATCACTCAGAACTGGAAGATTTGACAATAAGATTGCACAGTCAAATCTGTTTACAAAGGACTCCAGGAAAACAAAAATCTTTCCCTTGCAGTGGGGCTACTTCCGCATTGCTAGGGTTAAAGTAGGATCAAACTTTTTATCAATAATCAATACAGATCAAACAAATATACATTGCCCAGCAAAGTATTTCTTTCCATTTTTGCCCAAGCACTTAAAGCCATGATGTTTCCAAACGGCTGGCTCCAACTCTCTCATATGGCTTCCATGGTTACAGAGTTAGCAAGGTTGAAAAAAAGTCAATCGAGTTCAACCTATTCCCTGAACTTCTTGTCCATTACAAGATGACAAGGGAGAGCACAGTCTCCAGCAGAAGTCCATCTGGTAGCTTTAAGAAGGGAAGAAGGAGGAGGGGTAGCAAGGAGAAGAGTATCTTGACTTTCTGTACCTGTATGTTTTTGGAGACACAGCTTATTGGCACACACAAGGATGGCTCCATAGGATCCTGCAAGGGAAAAGAGCAACCATAAACAGGATATCAGGGCCAGTGCTCAGGGGACCAGCTGATTCTGCAGGAAGCTAAAATGTTTAAACATGAAGGAGCAGCATCCATTGTAAGTTATGTATTCAGCATTTGAAATAGCTTAAACACCTTTTGACTTTAATATCAGTTTAAAGTGACATTAAAGCCCCCCCACCTCCCCCGCGGTGCTGTAAGCATTTACCTTATTTGATGCATCTTGATTCGATCATCTTCTTCCATCCACTGATTTTCGCCAGTCCCTCCAGCTTTGGTGTTGGTCTCTGATCCATCGCAGACTCCTCGTGTCCCACGGTGTCTGTCCGACATGCGCGCTCCTAGCTGCCCTCCCGCTTCTACTGAGCTTCAGTGTCTGTTTTCTCCCCTCTACTGCACATGTACCCGCACACTTCTTCTTCACAGCGTTCGGGAGCCCGGAGTTCTTCAGCCTGGAGCGAGCGGCACTGGAACGTGTAAATCATTGGTATTTGCCCAATTTTTTTTTTTTTAATCATGGGGCATATACAGTATCTACTGCTTGCTAGCAGTAGATATATGCCAACAAAAGAAAGACTTTAATTATACTTTAAGTGCTTGTTTGTCTAGGGGCTCAAATAAAGCTGTATTACTCTCTCCAGGCTGCTAGACTGGTCCGTGCAGCCTCTTCTCTCCCAAGCTCCGGCGGTTTAAGGACCACTGACAGCATCATGTCTTATGTAGGTCCATTGACTTGCATTAGACGTGAGGTCCTTTGACCTGCATTAGAGGTAAACGAGGGCCATCCCACAGCTGGAGTAAAGAGAGGCAAGCACTGACCACGAGCAGATTAAGGATCAGGTAAGCGTATCTGCTTTATCTGGGCCACCTAGACAAAACACACACTTGAAGTAAGGGTAGATGTTTTCTTTACCCAGAGTTCTTTTTTAATATCTGGATTCCCAATAATTAGGTCAGGTGGCTGTATCTATGGGCAGCATATGATTGTGAGATCCTGAACACAGTTTGGACATTGCCACTCAAATCCAAAATACAGACAGCTTTAGGGCTAATTCACTCCAAGCACCAAGCAGAGCAGAGCAGTTACAGGACGGATCAAAACTGCGTCCAATGTATTCCAATGGTATTTTGGGCTTTAGTTCACACCAGAGCATTCAATTCCAGAGCATGTAGAAAAATTGCAGCATGCCCTATTTTTCTGCTCTCGAGCGCACCAAAACGCATGCAAAGGCCCTGGAACCCACTGAAAGCCCATTTTAGGCAAAAATATATATTTTTTTCTTTTTACAAAAACAGCCGGGAACGCAGCAACACACACTGCGCTGCATGTGCAGAAACTCATGCAGATCTGGTCTGATCTGGTTCATTTGGTGTGAACAAAGCGCTGTGTAAACTATTGGCGCTATATAAATCCTGTATAATAATAATAACAAGCCCTTAGGAGGTTGGGATTAACATATGTGCTTTATCCTTCAGAATTATTGTTTCGGTACACATCTGACAAAATAAGGAGTTCCAGCAAGAGAGGTATTTTCCTGCTTCCATTGCATCAGCAAATAAATAGACTTTTTTATTCCCTGACTTCCCACAAGTTGAAAATGAAGTACATATACAAAATATATGATCTTTGTTTACTGTTATTATGCTTTTCATTAGGAAAACAAACACAGTTTTGGGTAAGTCATGCCAAGATTCCTTCACTTAATAAATCATAATAACGACATGGCACGCTGACATACAAACTGCCTTCCCTAGCGCGCCTCCTGAAAATATTTTCCTTTAGAAAACACCACGGTAATGTAAACAGTATTTCTCGAGAATCCTCAAGGGGAAACATTAGTATTTGGGAAGTAGAGTTATTTTTATTTGCTGCACACAACAAATGAACTCTTTTTTCCAAAAATCTACTGGTGGATTACAAGTGCTGAGTCGTCCAAATGTCTTATTTACTTAGTACACAAGTGTACAGATGGAGACATGAAACTAAAATTCAATAATTCCTCCAAATATGCAAGAGGATGACGGTGTATGCCAGTCTGTAAACTTTGTCCTACAAGCAAGAGCATTTTAAAAAGGAGGATTCCATATTTAGCATACATAAATCCTCAGGCTAAGTTAGGCCAGCCTTAAAGCCTATTTTCAGGTATAAGAAAAAAAAACACCCTTCCATTGGGACTATCCAACTTTTTAATCCAGGGACACAAAATTAAAAAAAATTGAACTAGGAAGAAGAGATGTTTTACTAAAATGACAGTAAAGCCATAGGAAGACAAGTGACAGAGGTCATATCATTAAAAACACACTAACAGTAATGAATGCAGCTTTATAATTATTGTGCAGCTCTGTATTCATAATACATTTGGAAAGAGGGGCGTGGCAAGGACTGAACATCACTAGACATGTAAGTTTCATTTAGTTTCCAATTGAAATTCAGTAGAATTTCTTTAAATTCAGACTTTCAGATGCATCTGAATTTCCTAATCTGAATTTATCCAATTCTAATGACCAGCATGGACAAAGATGACCAGTACGGACTAAGATGGCTAGTACAGACAAAGTTGACCAGTACAGACATAGATGACCAGCACTGACTAAAATGACCAGTATAGACTAAGATGATCAGTACGGACTAAGATGACCAGTACGGGCGAAGATGACCAGTGCGGACTAAGATGACCAGTATGGTCTAAAAACACACAATGGTTAGAGCGCACTCCTGTAGGACAAACACAGGTAGGAAATTGATCTGCTAGGGGATGGTGTGCAAAACTCCTCAATACAGGGGGAGGGACCCTGTGTATCACAATTCAAGACAAACAAAAACACTTTTCTTGAGGAGCGCAACTACAAATAATTAGAGTAAAGAGTCTCTCTGAATTTCTGGTACATTGTAACAACAATAAGTCCAGACTCTCCTTTACACATGAAGTCAATCCCACACGATTGGTGTTTCTAGACTTGGAGTTATACTCCATAGGCCATAAAATTGTCACCAACAACCATGTCAAACCCACCGGGGGTAACTCCTATCTCCATTATAACAGCTGCCATCACCCCCGGTGGAAAAACAATATCCCAAGGAGTCAATTCTGCAGGCTGAGAAGAAATTGTACACTAAACACTGATTACAGGACATCCAGCCAACTCCTCCTCCAAAAATTTAGAGAGAAGGACTACCCTGAAGAACTTATCACCGACGCCTATTCCAAATATCGCGAGCCATCACCAATGACAAACAGGAAGAATGATGGACAAACTGATTCCAACGACATTAGATTCATTACTACATTCAATAACAGCGTTAAAACCATCCAAAAGGTAATTAATAAACACTGGCATATTCTACAGAAAGACCCTAGATTGGGTCCCAATTTACCCTGCAATTCTTCCATCAATTTCAGAAAAGCAAAAAATGTAAAGAACTTAGTAGGACCGAGCCGTGCATTTCAAGCACCTACCATCTACCCTAAGAATTTCCTCTTTGACAACAGGGTAGGCATCTTCCAGTGTAAGAAGCTCAGATGCCTCACCTGTCAGTTCATAACACATGGACAGGACAGCGTCTTTGACCATCTTAAAAAAAACCATACAAAATTCAACAGTTGATCACGTGCTCTCGTGATCACGTGGTATATGGACTTACCTGTCCCTTTGGTTTGATATATGTAGGCCGGACCATACGTCCACTGCGGGCCAGAATAGGAGATCATAGACGACTCATAGAGAAGGGAGACCTCGAATATAGTGTCCCAAGACACTTTACAAATAAACATCAAAAAAGAATTAACGATTTGACGGTGTTTGGAATCGAGCACATTTCCACAAAACTACCGCCATCTGAAAGATTCCACCGTTGATGCAGCAGGGAAACTTTTTGGATATACAAATAAAACACCCATGCATCTTTCCTAGCTTAGCACATTGGGTCCATTACTCTAATTATAGGTAGTTGCGCTCCTCAAGAAAAGTGTTTTTGTTTGTCTTGAACTGTATGGTCTAAGATGACCAGTACAGACTAAGATGATCAGTACGGACTAAAATGACGAGTAGGGACCAAGATGACTAGTACAGAATAAGCTTACCAATAGGGACCAAAATGACCAGTACGGACTAAGATGACCAGTACTATAATGACCAGTACGGACTAAGAGTACTAGTACGGACCAAAAAAATCCCAAAAAATTAAGTAAATTTGTAATCAAAAGAACATCATCCGAATTGATCCTACCAAAAACTAAAAATGTGGATCAACCTGAACCAAAAAATAAAAATTCAAATTCATCTGAATTCTGAATAACAAACCAAATCGAATTTCGGATCCAAAATAAAATAAAATAAAAAATGAATGGATCTGAAATTAAAATAAATGAATTTTTTGAGCCTTTACATTTACAAGATTTCTCGAAACAGCTCCCTCAACAAAAGTCAACTAAAAAATCCCAGAGGGGTAATATATACTGGTTGAATTTTAGCAGGAGTTGGCTGTAATCTTTCTGGTGTATTGCCAGCTTAAAGGAGAAGCACTGTTACTAAAGACAAAGACTTAATGTGAATTAAATATGAGATACTGTTTTTGAAGTGTATTTTTGTATTTATTAATATTTTCAGTACAGTACAACAAACCAGGTCAACAGTATAGTTGGACTTTGAAGTAACAGGCTTCTGTGTGGACATGTTAATTTTCATGCACTCTCGCCTTCACACATTGGTCTCTGCCTACTCTCTCCAAAATAAAAAATATTTTATAAAGAAGGCAAAATATAGTAACACACTTTAAGCACTTCTTGTACAAAATCCTATTGAAGTTGGTTCAAGCATATGAGAGATCCTTACAGTGCTTTTTTTTGCTGAGTAAGGTTAGCCATAGATGGAACATATGCTCACCCATAGTAGCACTGAGATGTTCCACTGTGCTTGAAAATGGCTGAAATAATCAATATATGGGTAATACCTTGGGCCACATTAAATAGAGATTGTCCAGCACGTTATCCTACCCTTGGCTAAGCAGACCGATCTTTGCCTGATCATCATATTTGGCCATCAGACTAGTGTGGGATTTGTGGCCAGTTTAAAGAGAATTCCAGGATTTTTTCAAAATAACCCTATCAGTGGGACTACCCTCACACTGCCAGGGTTAAGTTCTTGTTTTGGTCTAGGGACAAAAATAAAGAAAATATTCTCATTGGATCCTTGATCTTGTCTGGCTGCTAGACCGTTCACTGCAGCTTCCTCTTCCCTGGCCTCTGGTGGTCTAAGGACCCGTGATGTCATCACGTCTAATGCAGATCCATTAGACATCAGGACGCCGAGGGACATACCACACTCGTGGAGGGGTAGAGAGGTGAGCGGTCACTGCCACAGGACCAAGGATCAGCTCCCTACATCTTCTTTATTTTAGCCACTAGACCAAAACAAGCATTAAACCCATAATGTAAAAGAAAACTGGAGCTCTTCTTTAAGTAAGTCAAACAGATTTTATGCGATAGGAGCATGTATGATCAGTGTGACAAACTGCTGTGGAAATTTCCAGATCAGAACTGCTCATAATTTCAGCAAAACAAATGGCAAACGCACTCATCAATTTGTCACCAGCTTTACAGCAAGGTGCACATAGAAGGGCTTAATACAGTACAACAGCAAAAAGTTTCCCAGGACACTCACCAGCCAGCATGCAAAAAAACTTGTCTAACAGCTGAGGTTAAAAACAGAGGTTTAGACATACGTATTCTGCAGAAAATGTGAAAGCTGCACAGCCGCGCCAAGGCACCTCTATATAGTGCAGTCCTAACTCTAAACTATGAGAGTCTCCATCTTGGAGCACATGTAACAAAAGATAAAATTGGGTGCAGGTTTGTCAGGAGGAAGCCCAACCACCCTTAAAGGCACAGGGGCGCACAAGGGACCCCACACAACACAACGACAGCTGAGGCCCCACCTGCGTCACTGCACCAAATTAGTCAAGCAAAACAAATGGCAAACGCACTCATCAATTTGTCACCAGCTTTACAGCAAGGTGCACATGGAAGGGCTTTATACAGTACAAAAGTGTTTTTGCATGTTGGCTGGTGAGTGTGCTTGGAAACGTTTTGCTGTTGTACTGCTCATAATTAATGGCTTTCACAAGAGCATTATGGGTTGCAAACAAATGACTAGCTCCTGGATTGATGATACCAAAAAAATGCAATGTAGTTTAGTTTGGTGATTAGGTCCTATGGCATAGATCCCATGCTATTATACTGAATCTAGTTATACTGCTGTTTGAAAGCCAAAACATTCAGAAAATTATTAAACACTGTAGGGAATATTTACCGATTATGTTGCACAGCAAGGGCATGCTAAACAGGAGCAGTAAAACAGATTATGAGACAGATGTATTATAATTATGCTGCTTCATACATAAATTCTTCCCTCTACTGCTCTGCAGACTTGTGTCGATAGGCTTTTGGCTTGTGTCAATGGCATCAGTTTAACATTAGTTTGAGACACTGCTGAGATCCTTCTGAATTCACTGAAAGGTGAATTAGACCTGCAGTTGATCTCTTTCTGACCTGCAATTCGCCAGCCTTAAGTCAGGCGAGACTTGTATGGAAAAGCAGTTTACAAACAGCGAACACAAGTCAGTCAACACTAGCTCTAAAATAGCAATGCAACCAAATAAAACCTGCCACTGACCACTTGTTAATTGTGCATATATTTGGAGTGAAAACCTATCCATTTCTATGAAAATCTGTCTCATCTTCATTAGTTATTCTGATGCAGACCTGTGCAAATACGTTCCCTGCTTCCCATGACTGCAGGGTCGCAAATACAAATCACAACTGTCACATAGACTTTGCTTACTGACAGTCAGCCTGATTTGCATCTAATTGTATTGCTAATTTGCTTGATATGTATCCCTCTGTGAATAGATGTACAGAGACACTTGTTATACCAATTTGTATTCAATTATGTTTTATCTGTATACAAACACTTAGCAGAAAATATTGCTCCATTAGTCCCTCAGCCCAAGTGACCTTTCTGAAAATTAGAGAAAGCCAAGGAAACCCACAAGCATGGGGTGACCACAAAGCCTTCACGCAGACAGCATTCTGGTGGGGGTTATACCAAGGCTGTTGTGTTAAGCTGGCCATACACCTTACAATTTATCTGCAGATTTTCTGTGTTCAGATGGAAAAAAGTGCAACAGGTTGGCCCAGGTGGAGATTACTCCAGCCAAACAGTTAAGTGTAGATGGAGGAATCTGTTGCACCTTTTCCATCTGACCACAGAATATCTGCAGCTAAACTGTAAGGTGTATGGCCAGCTTTACAGAGCTTTTTATGCACCAACTGATTTTGCTAAGTACGAACAGCAAGGCAGAACAATTTAGATACAATAGCCTGGACAGATAATGGGGATTCTTAAGTAAAGGTAATGATGAATGTTAATGAGATTAGCAGAATACCATTGACAGTTCTAAGATACTTTCTATTTCAGTACTATAGCCACAAATAGCAGAGCTCTAGTTTTGTGGTTTGGGGGATATATCAAGGAGGCAGATATACTTCCATTGCTGATCTCTCCTAAAATAGTTGCATGGCTGTAATTCTGACTCTCTTGCTTTTATTATTATTATACAGGATTTATGTAACGCCAACAGTTTGCGCACCGCTTTAGAATATAAGGAAGACATTACAATCACAATACAAATCAAAACAAGATGGTAAGGAGGGCCCTGCCCCTGAGGGCTTACAATCTAAAAGGGAGGGGGAAGTGATACATGAGGAGGGCTTTAATACAGTTTAAGAACCTAAGACTTTTCTCTGACTCTTCTGATCTGCATACTTGTTCCAGGTGTAGGAATTTAGTATTTTTCCAAATTCTTCTCCTCTGTTTGTGATCTGATAGTGAGGTTAGTCAGCTTGGCTGTGTGCTGGCTTATGTTCTCTAAGTACGCAGTAATTATTCTCAGTCACCTGCTTTGGTGACTGTGCTCCAGCAGGGTGTACTAGTGATAACACTTCATATTAAGGATGTTTAATACCTGGCCAATCAGCAGCCTTTGGTAGCCTGTTGTGCATGCTGGGAGAGCTTTAAAATAACTGAGGCATTTTCGGGTGCACACTCTTCCCTCCAGTGTTTTCACCTTGAGAGGATGGATCACCTTGGATCTCTAACCACCAGTCTAGGTCCCAGTACTGAGGGCCTAGGGACATGGGGAGTTGTGGGGATCTCCCCTCTTGGGAGGTGTCCCTAAGTTACTGGCTGCCATGGAATGCTACAGGCCTTGAGGAAGTAGAGCTGCAGTTGTTCCCCACATGGAAGTGGTGAGAGACTGACTGAGTTAGGGGACATCACGCAGGAACCTTCTCATTGCTGTCATGCCTAAATGTTAAGACAGTACACACTGGAACCTTATTTGCAAGGAACCAATTTTCAAGATATGTATCCAGCCAGTAAAGCCCTTTGAGAGAGAGGGACCCAGAAAGCTAGAACGTTATGCACAAGACCAAAGGACTATGCTTTGATGTCATTCTACAGGTATAATTTTCTCATTTTACCCTGCTTCCCTCTTCTTCATGCACATGCTATTAAAATATCTTAAAACCTACTCAAAATGACTGGCACTCATCATTCATATCATCCAATGACAAGAATTCCACCCTGACAAGGATGCTCCTAGGACATTTATTATCAAATAAGTGGGGCTGGAACATTCGGAATGTCACTATTGGTTTACCAGGAGGTGATATACAGGTCAGCATTGAAGCCAGAGTATCAGAGTAACAGCCAGGCTACCAGCAATTTCAAAAGCAGGTTGGCAACAGCAAGTTCCAAATTTTTTTTTGTTTTAAGTGTTTATAGATATACCTCACTTATATAGGATCATGGGATACACTCTGACACTGATATCCAGCTCCTGGTAAACATTCTGTCGTCATACTATCCTGAACAATGTTAAATCATTTGCTATCAATATAAAATTTCCTTTGTTAGTGTAGAAAACGTTTATGCATTATGATGCACTATTTCAGGAACTGTGTAATCCTGAGGTCCAACCCGATCACAGATTACATTGACTCTGCATTATAATGAAAGAAATAAGGGGTAATCTGTTTATTGACCTGTATTTACCATATTGGCATTTGTGGGCCAGTGCCTAGGGCTGCAGGGCTAGAGTAGACAGCACCAGATTTTAGAATTTATATACTATGATGAAACCATTTCACCTTTCTTTCTTATGGTAGCCTGTACAGTGTAAAACTAACTCTGTATATAAAGCAGAGTGCATGCTCCCATCAAGCAGTATTTTTTACTAAAATAATTACATTACATAGGAGGTGGAGCTTGTTTTAAAGAGTGTCTTATTTAGGCATGGATGGGGTATCTTGATGTAAAAATACAGCTTTGAGAGGGAGCACCCATATGTGCAGAACTGCAATGCTTGTTTCTAGTTACAGAAGTTACAGTTACAGTAGTTACTTACATTTACCAGGGTAAAAGAGATCATCAGCCTCTGCGGAGTGGGAGTTACATCTACTTTTCTGAGTCTTTACATCTTACGTGCCTGCACCTAAAGGTTTTTCGTATTACAAGTAGGACTCCCTATTACAATTGTCCACAGATATATCACTTACTTTCTCTTGAAGAAGAATGCGGGCCCACTCCTGAATACAGTTACAAACTCTTTATTACAACTTGGTAAAAAGGAGGTGGAATACCCAAAACTCTTCTAGGGGATCCTACAGCTCCTTAGCTAACAGTTACTGGGTGGGTCTCGGCACTCAGGAGTTTACACATAATCCACTGGAGTGCAGTAGCCACAAAACAGGAGGTTCCAGCGTTACTCCGCTTCACAGCTCTCTACTCTAACAGTACTCTTTAGGTTCACATGGCCTCCAGGAACTCAGACTGAACAGAGGGTCACACTCTCTAGGCCGGGGCTACAGCCTAGGGCCTCTCTCCAGGCACACTGTCTAAGCGAGGACCTAGCCCTCCGGCCCTGATGCCTCACAACAGGCAGACAGCCTGTTCACAATCTAAGGACTTCTCCCAAAGGGCTACTAAAGGACCATCGTAGATTAAGGCTCATCTGTTTTGTCAAAGCCTAGTCCCACTCACTTGTGGCGAACTCGGCAGGAGTTGGCCAGCTAGCAAGACAGACAGAACTTCCTCTACCACACACCTCTCACAAAACAAGGTACAAGGTTCCAGAAGAGGCCTTACAGAATAGCAAAACACGACAACAGCAAGGCTGTTAGGGAATAACGCTACGTACATCTTTCAGGCTTCAAACATTCTTTCAGTTTTTTTCATTATTATATATGCCAGTATCCAGTAAACAATACCAATATGATGTGGCTCTGGTTGTGCTATAGTATTCGTCTTAACCTCTTCCCACTTACCATTATCATGGGAGTTCTATTCGCGCAATAATAAAACCTTAAGGATTCGCTAAAGTATTTTAAAACAATTGTGAGCAGTGGAGAGAAAACAGTGCAGTTTGAAAGCTTGCCACTCAGTAAACCTTTGTTCTAGAGTTCAAGGTAATGAATGACTGAGATGTTACTGTCTGTTTACAGTATTAGATAACACGTTTATATCGTCATTCAATTGAATGATATGCACAATATAGTCAGGGTGATTCACTAAAAATGTTTCAAGCACTTTAGAAATGCCTCACTAATTCACACCCATACAAAGAACTATATAGACTTTAGAAACATTTCCTATTCTTGGTTGAGTTTAACAATTTGACATATTTTCAAAGCGTATGAATTTAATCAGTATGTGGACTGAATAACAGGTTGTTATAGAGGAACTTTTAGCATTGTGGTATTCTTTTGAAACCTTGTACAGGTCCAGGATATTAAATGAATACAACATATAATATATTTGATTAAGGTGCACACACGTGGATGCAGATACACATTCCTCCTGGCTTACACTTTAAACATTACCACTTCTGACCCACCGGTCCTCTTTAAAGTGCCTGACTCCTTTTTAAACTTTTTAAACTTCTAGTCATCCCAGGGTTTTGGCAGTCAGAGCCTAATTCTGTGTGTAGAAAGGGGAGCAAGTGTTTCCAGGAAAGATAAGAGCAAGCTGCTTTAGAGAGAAATAGTAAGGTTGTCACGTACCTGTAAAGGGAGATGACGACGGTGGCCATTTGCACAATTCCTGTCTGAGTACTCATCAAACCTGAGACATGGCCTGCAAGAGTGAAGGAAGGCCACAAGTGCCTAGGTGCAGAAACTGGTGACTTGAACTCGGGAGCGCTGGTATCAGATGTGCAGGTGTACACCTAGCTATCTGCTGAGGAAACACCAGGTTCAAATAGTCAGGTCACAGACCAGGGAAAGTGACAGAGGAGTAGCGAGGAGCCAAATCGAGGTTGGAGACAAGCAAAGGATGGCAACATGCAGGCTGCAAAGTACACAGCAGAATTCCTGTCTGGGGTCAGTAACAGAACGGTAATCATAAGCATAAGGAGAATCCAAAAGCAGGGCAAATGGAAACCAGGTCAGCAAAGAAAGCCAAGCACAAGTCCAGGATTAGAGATCACAGGTCACAAAAATACTGACTGAAAGATCGTTCATTCATAAGGCTATGCAGAACCCAGGTTTAAATAGCATGTTTGGCAGCAATGTAAGTGGTAGGAGTGCACACATGTTTGTGAATCTGTAATGATGTGTGTGCTCTATTGTGTGTCTGTGCAAGCAATATTTCTTGTCTGTTTAAGCATCTGTTTAAGCATCCATGCAGTGAAACGTGCACACTTATGCACATAACAGACTGTATGATGTTCCTAAGAGAGCAGGGAAGGACAGATAAGAGATTTTGTCATTGAGGTAGTCAGTAGCAGAATAGAGAACACAAGGGTTGAAGTGGCAAAGGATTCTATGAGTAACTGTTTTCTGTTTGGAGATATATGGAGTTTGAGGACAGTGTGAGCGTGAAACTGATAAGGTTGTGGACAGAGAGAGAAAAATGGGTATTTGAGAAATTGAAATGAGTCAGGAAAATACAAGGTGAAAGGTGTTGCTATTAGAGTGGTTGTGTCGATTTGCATCTACTGGGTCTAGGTGAGTAAGTCCAGTGGAGCCACCATGGGAGAGGGCAGAAGAAGCAGAGTCAACTTCCTGCAGACTGGCAAGCAGTTGCCAGCAGACTTTAAAGCACAGTAATGACCTATACTGTACCACTACAGCTTCATTGCCCATTCACAAGCTGGGGTGGGCTTAACGCAGGATCTTGCTGAACTGCAGTATAGTCTACGTGTAGACTGGGAGTACAGGATCTTGTTAAGCTTTCTGACAAGGCTTTCTTGATCTTTAAGCTGAACATTTCACAAATCCTCTGGAAGGTAAAACAGTTACCATATACATATCTCAAATTTGTGTTTGGCAGTTTGGCCAGAGTTCAGCTTTAAAGAGACCCTGTCGTTTGACCATTTCTTTTCAAAAAAGCCTTCAATGCTGATGACCTGTAAAAGCCTCCATTATGTAGACATCCAAAAGTCCTAAGACTGCTTCTGGTTTCCACTATCTCGGATGTAATGTTAACAGCCCCAGCAGACTCAGAGCTGTCACTCAAGTGCCATTTTATAGTATTCTCCTTTGCTCCCCCTCCAGAAGCTACATAAAAGGTAATGTAGGGAGGTGAAGAGAAGTTGGAGGAGCTGGGTCAGCATAGGTAGTGCACTCTCAGAAAATAAGAGGGTTATGATGTGCAAAGAAAGAGGGGACAGTGCTATAGGGAAATTACCCCTTCCTGGAGTAGTAAAGTTTTTAGCAAGTTCAAAGACACAGTGCAAGTGAATAAAACATAATTTATGGAAAGAAAAAACGCTGAATTTAAAATTCTTGATTCTTCATTGCTTGTATCTGCGAGATTGATGAGTTTCTTTAACTGGAAAAAAAGATGGACAAATACAGACAAGGAAGGGCAATCAGTCAAAAACTCATAAGATAATCTCCAAAATACGCCCCTTCCTCACCAAGGAAACCGCAAAATGACTCATCCACTCCCTTGTTATATCTCGTCTGGACTATTGCAACTCCCTACTCATTGGCCTTCCACTACACAGGCTATCCCCCACTTCAGTCTATCATGAATGCAGCTGCTAGACTCATTCACCTAACCAACCGCTCAGTGTCTGCAACCCCCCTCTGTCAATCCCTGCACTGGCTTCCAATAGCCCAAAGGATAAAATAAAAAATATTAACAACCGCGTACAAAGCCATCCACAACTCTAGCCCCAGCTATATCTCCAACCTGGTCTCAAAGTATTACCCTAAGCGTCCCCTCCGCTTTTCACAAGACCCCCTGCTTTCCAGTTCCCTCATCAACTCCTCCCATGCTCGCCTCCAGGACTTCACTAGAGTCTATCCCATGCTATGGAACTCTCTACCCCAACCTGTCCGTCTATCTCCCACACTGACTGCCTCTAGGCGATCCCATAAGACTCATCTCTTCAGGGAAGCCTATCCCACCTCAACCTAACCACTGAACAATCACTTTCTCAAACAATCAAATCCGCACAGCTACTTCCTCATGTATCACTTGCCCCTCCCTTTTAGATTGTAAGCCCTCAGTGGCAGGGCCCTCCTTACCATCTTGTCTTGAATTGTATTGTGATTGTAATGTATTCCTTATATTGTAAAGCGCTGTGCAAACTATTGGTGCTATATAAATCCTGTATAATAATAATAATAATAATAATAATAATAAATAGGCTAATTCAGCGTGAAATACATACAGCACATACATAAAGTATATTCAAATGCATTTTCTTGAACTAGAGACACTATTTTTGTATGCAGTCTGCAGAGACTAGACGAAACATCAGATAGCTTCTTTGATTTTGCAGAGGCTCCATTTTTCATATAGCTATTTGATGAACCTTAGTTTTCCATCTTCAATTGTCAGACCTGCTGTTAAGATTCTTGACAGCACTATACCATTTCTTGTATTACTTATTCCTACATAAATAAGAAAGTTGGATATTCTTGAGACAATTGTCTTTTTCCCAGAAATCACTGTATTCTGCTCTCTGTTCAATGTATTTCATCAAGAGGTTCTATTTAATAGCCAAGTGTCATTTCAAACTAAAATAGATGGTATTATGCTCTAAATGTAGCGTTATTTTTTTTAAACAAGCTCATTTAAAAGGGCGATTGTTCACTGATAACAGCTATCAGCTGCAGCATTCTAAGTATAGGTAGCACTTCACATGCTGGAGAGTCCTATCAAGCACATCCGTGATATGCAACCTGATATTATATCAACAGCATGTCCAAAACAGGCTTATGGGAATGAAAGGTAATAGGAAAGTTGGAGTTCGGGGACAGCAGTACTGTGCAAAGCATATGTTTTCAGTAAAGCTTTTCCACCTTTTATGCAATTCCCATACAATGTATAATGAGATTGTAAGCTCGCCATCCTCCTAAACCACACATATTGCCATCCAATTATTTTATTGACTGATTTATGTTTATATAAAGTATGTAATATAATATGTAAATAAATTATATTTTTCTTTGTAGTTAGGTAAATAAA
>NW_017306547.1:541042-580608 GCF_000935625.1 Nanorana parkeri
TATATATATATATATATTTGCAGACAGATATTTCATATGTACTTTTTTGGAGGCAGTAGGTGGTTAGTTTGGTATTCCAGGGTTTTAGATAGCTGAGTTGAGGCTACAGGCCTAAAATTGTATCGTAAGCTAGCCCTACACCTATAGATTATCTGCAGATTTTCTATGGTCAGGTGGATACCATGCAACAGATTCCTCCATCTACGCCAAACTGTGTGGATGGAGGAATCTCCTGCTGGGCCAAGCTTAAGTATCTTGCTAGTCAGCCCCACTGGCTCTCAAAATAGCTGAACAATCTGATTGGATGCAGGCATTGTTCAGTGTCTGTTAGCCTGTCATGAGATCTGTACAGGCTAGCTGACTGTGGCTGTACCCTGCATCTGTGATATCCAGGTGGAGAAATATGCCCAAATGTACACCATATAATCATCTTGTGGCCATGAGTATGAGCCCTTAGAGACATTCCTTTCTCTACTTTCAACTACAAGGTGGTATTCCTTATAGCGATCACCTCTGGAAAGTGAGTGTCTATGGCGGCAGCCTTATCTTACAAGGAACCCTTTCTGGTTATACATAGGGACATGGTAGTGTTGATGTCACTTGACAGTACCTGGTTTACATTGCTGTCCCTGCGTGCATTTGCTTGAACAGGGCAGGGTCAGCCTTACGATCACTAAGAAACTTTCCCCCGCGTTCTGGGGTGGGAGTCGGCGTGGCGGTGCACTGCAAACGCAAAAAATAGAGCAAGCCCTATTTTTTTTCGTTTGCAGTGGAACGGAACGCTGGCAAGGTTTTGCCACGTGTCGGATCGCACTGCGGGCGGGGGGGCGTGGAAGCAGTGCCATTGAATTCAATGCACCGCCGCGCCCCCTCCCGCCCTGGAATGCGGGGGGAAGTTTCTTAGGGATCGCGGTGCGTTCAAGCAGCTACTGCTCTGTAATGCACACGCTTTTGGTGTGAACAAGCCCTGAATGTTGGTTTTGACCCAACAGTCTACATGGTAGGCAGATTAGTAATATTTGGCCAAAAGGGTGTTACAGAATAGTAAAATGTGCGACCAGATTAAGATAATTAAATAAATGAGATTGATTTACTGGGATATTTTGTGCACAAAATAAATTGTAACATTTATGACCAAATTTACACACTTCTCTCTCCAGTACCATGATTTCTAAAGTCCAAATCTGAATTCACATCTTCATCTGTCTGACCATTTCCTATATGTACCACCCATCCTACTATGCTGTATGTTTACTACATTTCATTATTTTTGTTTTAAAAACACTTTATACATAAATTTACTTTATTCAGGATATTCATACACTCTTCTTTGACATACATATTCGGATGCCCACACTTCTGATTACACAGTCTACTAAGGATAGGGAGAAGGTTCAAAAATTAAATTATATTTAAGACTTTAGATTCACATTTGGATTTTCAAACCAGTCTATATGGGTCTTTTGGGGGTATCTTTTACTTAAAAATTTTTTTTTAAATAACTGTATATAAAAGAAGCCCAGCTGACACAAATACAGATAGTAGAAATATTGCCTCCCCCCCTCCTAGTCACCACCACAAATTTGTAAATCACTGTTACAAATCTTTGAAAAAGTACTAAATTAAACAAATTTAAAGTAGTGCAAGGTTCTCTATAAGAGCGACAGATTTGGTTTTATGTTTTTTTTTTTATATATATTGTATAATTTTTTTCTTCTAAACTTATCAACTTTCAATTTTGTTTTTCACTTAACTTTTGCTATGACAAGGGGGCTAATGGGCTTCTATGTGACAGCATTTGGAGGTGACAGGTTCTCTTTATGGAGAGATCAGGAGTCTATTAGACTCCTGATGTCTCCCCTGCCCTCCAATACAGATTTTCAAGCACAGGATTGTGCTTGATCATCTGTTTACCTGGCATTTTGGCCGGGTTTGGATAGCTCTGAAGCAGAAAGCACTGAGTGCACAGCACTCCCTGCTTCATTCAGCACAGAGGTGATCAGGGAATGGATGTTCCTTGGTCTGCGTCCACTCTCCATCCTGACACAGTTTGCTTTGGTCCTAGGCCACCAATAGGAGCAGGGGACTCGAAAACCACAGGAGAGGGGACACACACACACACAATAGCAGGCAAGTACAAGTGTCCCATATCACTTGTAGTAGTAGCTGCCAGTCCTGCCTGAAGTAATTGGCTGCTAGTACGCCAACAGTCCTAGCAACCAATGACTGTGCTGCGTTATGGCTGGAAGTGGACACACCGGCCTCAGAAGCTGATATATCCACTGTCTGCCAGCCATAACCCAGTGCAGGTCGACTATCATGGTCTGGACAGAACCGCCATTTGATTTGTGTCCGGACTGTGGTCCGCCATTTAGTAAAGCCTGGTCTAAAACATTTTACTGGCCACACATGATACAACCTAAATAATCCATTTAATTTATAACTAATCAGGTATGCTCATGGACTATAGCCTTTCTGGTAAACCTAAAGGACGTTGTAAAATCAGAGTGTATTGTTGCTAGCCTTAGATTGCATTTATGTTTCAACTTAACGCTCTGCTTTAGTAATGAACATTTTACATCAGACTTTATTAATATACTATTATTCATACTTCTACTTTTTTTTGGATTTAGTTGACAACAGGTATCAAAGAATGATTAATATCTACAAGGCTAAACTTTTGCTGCATTCTGTGCATTAAACCCTTTCCTGCAGTTTAATGCGCTCATTAAAGGTCTGTGGTCTATATATTTGCAAAATGATTTGCTTGTGCCATTTACAGAGCCTGAGCTATGATGAAGAGATTTAGGCAAACAATATGAGATTACATTTCTAGGTGCGAGTGTAATTTGAAAATCTAATCCCTCAGGTGATTCAAGGCCATGAGTTGAGCGACTGCTAATTACTAATACATAAGTATTCTATATCATTCACTTGGCAAGCTATTGATTAATCAATATAGTGTTAACCAGTTAAAGACACTCTGATGTATATAGATGGAAGGTCAGCACTGTGGGTAGCAGAAACAAGAAGTGTCCCTTAGCTTGCCCGTTGTTGGGCTGGTTTTGTGTCATTTAATTATATTTTTAAAGTGAAACTTCAGGAAAACTTAATTTTTTGCAATAGTCACAAGTAAAATAATTTACCTAATGCTGAATATACTAATCCTGACTGGCTGCGTATTACTAAACATATCTTTCTTTCATCCTGGATACTACAGGCAGTGCTCTTCTTCTGGCACTGCGATAAATGGTTCTAGCTCTTGTACAGTGCAGGAATCATGTTGTTTACTCTTCCCTTCCTCCCCCTCAAGCATGCACAAAAAATTGTATTCTTTTCACAGAATGCAAGGTGAAATGCAAGGGGGGAGGAGCGACTGGTGAACAATAGGTTCTCCCCTTGTTCATTCACATAACACCTTGCATTCTGTGGAAAGATTTTGTGAATAGAGGAGAGGAGAGGAAGAAGAGAGTGAATGGCATGATCCCTGTAGTATACATCAGTTGCAGATCTATAAAAAAAAAAAAAAGTGCTGTCTGTAGTAACCAGGATGAAAGGAACGAAGACTTAATGGGTTATTCACTAAGCTGCATGTTCGGCTGAGCCGAAGTGAAGAAGCTGTTCGACTCGCCTGAGCGACCATGAGCTTATACTAGAACTGTTCCCCGGACTGTCCCCTTCAAAAAATCGGCGGCTCACAAAAATACCGAGCGCACCCGCGCGGTACCGGAGCCACTGTCATCCTGTCAGTTTTCGGATGACAGCGGCTCTGTGCATGGCCGAGCGGGGGATGATGATATTTATCGATCCTCCTGTGAAGAGCAAACACCGGAGCGATCGTCTGATCACTCCGGTGTTTGTAAATAACTGGGGACACATAGTACTATGTGTCCCCAGCTATGAATGAACAGGCTGTGATTTACATCACTTCCTGTTCATTCAAGAATCTATGAATGGGGACTAGCACTCACTATAGAGGCTCCTAATACAATTATTTAAAAAAGTGTACAAAAAAACTAATTAAAAAAAAAGCACAACCCCTCCCTCCCTCCACATAACATACACATATTGAGGTGTATGCCATGCACATGCGCTGCAGTGCATGCAATTTTTTTTTAGAATTATTTAAACAAAAACATTAAATTAACTGTGGCAGCGCATGGCAAAGCTTTGTGACGCTTTGCCATGCGTTGTGATCTTTGTGTTGCAATAAATATACGCCTGTATCATTTTATCACAACACAAACACCAACACAGCGTAAAAACAATTTTTAACATAAGTCGCTTATTTACAGTTTATTTACCTTTTCGTAAAAAGGCGCAATTTCAAATTTGCTAATATTTGTTATTAATTAACTCAATACAATTTTATCTTTTAGATTTAGTCAGAAAATATATATTTTTTTGGTGCACCAATACTGATTTTAGTGCTTTATCAATTGATTTGTGTATTTTTATCGGTTTAATATTAATTTGAGAAACATTTGCGCAATTATCGCACGGCCTACAAATTTACTAGCACCATCTTTTTATTCTACCGGGCCTGCTCTTTCAGAAAATATATGGTTTGGGGGCTTTTACAAACGCTAGCAACGCAGCAGTTGAAAATCAAATCAATGGGAAAAGTTGCCGGCATCTGGATCCTCTCATCCCTGCCTGGAGCCGCTCCAGGCAGGGATCTGTGACTCCATGGATCCCCGCTGCTGACCCCCGCTTGAGACAAAAACTCCAGTGGAGGAGCAAGCGTCAGGCTGGTGGGGAGAAGCCACAAGTTTCAGGATTCGTTTGATCACTCCAGTGTTTGTAAATAACTGGGGACACATAGGAGGCTATTCACCACAAAGCTGCCTAAGGCAGCCGTGTGATTAACCAGCCTGAAGTGCAGTGAGCCGAATGCTGTTCGGCTATTCACTTGAGGCTTGTACAGCTGATTTCAGCCGTACATCGGCTCGCTGCGGCTGGGTTCGGGTCGGCCGAACATGCTCAGAAGTGCAAGTCGACCAAAAGTGCAGAAGGAGTTCGACTCAGCCGATCCAACATCTGGCAGGCTACTCGCTGCTGTTCGGCGTATTCTCATAGGGGCCAAACAGCAGTGAGTGAATAGTCGAATGCATTCGGCTCAGCTATTCTGCTCGGTACCTCTGTGGTACCGGGCAGAATAGAAAAAGGAGGAAAAAAAGGTGAAAATGATTGGGCGGAGCTAGCATTGACAGCTAGCTCCGCCCAACTGTTTTCTATTGGCCGGGACCAGCTGTCATTACAATGAGAGCTTGTCGGAGCCGGCGATGATATCAAAGCCGCCTCCGACAAACTCTCATGACAATTCAGCGTCCCCTGCTCACTAGGTAACCAGGAGATGCTGAACTGTCATTACACACTGAGAACCCGGCGGAGCCTCTGTACTGAGTGCTTCCCATTCATTGAGTGCTGGGGCTGCAGAAAAAAAAATTGATGTCCTCAATTTCTTTTTCTATTTCAAAAGGGAAATGTCAGGGGTCTGTTTAGACCCCTAATATTTCACCTTAGCCCCCCACTCCTCCTCCAACAGTAAAAAAAAAAAAAAAAAAGTAAAAAAATGTAAAAAAATATTAAAAAATAAATACAAAATATGTAAAAAAACTAATAAAAAAAAGCTCTACCCCTCCCTCCCCCCACATAAAATACACATATTGTGGTGTACACCATGCACATGCGCTGCAGTGCGTTGTTAGAACGCATCACAGTGCATGATTTTTAAAAACATTTTTCTTTAAAAAAAACCATTAAATTAACTGTGGCAGCGCATGGCAAAGCTTTGTGACGCATTGCCGTGTGTTGTGATACCTTGTGTTGCAATTAAATATACACTTGTATCATTTTATCACAACACAAACACCAACACAGTGTAAAAACTATTTTTAACATAAGTCGCTTATTTACAGTTTTGCGTACCTTCATTTTTTGACCTTTTCGCAAAAAGGCGCAATTTCAAATTTGCAAAGATTTGTTATTTATTAACTCAATACAGTTCTATCTTTTACATTTAGTCAGAATTTTTTTTTTTGTGCGCTGATACTGATTTTAGTGTGTTTTATGAATTGAATTGTGTATTTTTATCGGTTTAATATTAATTTGAGAAACATTTGCGCAATTATCGCAGGGCCTACAAATTTAGTATTGCCATCGTTTTATTCTACCGGGCCTGTGCTTTCAGAAAATATATGGTTTGGGGGGTCTTTTACAAATGCTAGCAACACAGCAGTTGGAAATCAAATCAATGGGAAAAATGGCAAAAATGGCTTGGCCAGCTGAGTTGCAAAATGATTTCCGGAGGGCTTGGCAGCGAAAGGGTTAAACTAAAAAAAAAAATGTATTTTTTTTAAACCAAAAACGGCCCGGAATGCATCAAAAACGCGGCACAACCCACTGCACTGCGTGTGCAGAAACTCATGCAGATCTGCTCTGCATTTGGTTTGAACAAGGCCTTAAGCCTGATCCTGGCTTATTGTGTTCATCTTTTGAGGTTGAAGGTTTAGCACAACCCCCTTACTGGATCTTAAAGAAGGACTACGGGTACAAATTTTATTAACTCTTGCAGTGTGGAGGTAACCTTACTGTAAGGCTGTATAATATTTGTACTGCTCATTAACTGGTCACCTGCTTGTTTCTGCCTAGGGTAAAATATAACAAAGTTATACTCCTCCTAACCAGCCAGCTGTGACAGTGCTCGCTCTTGCCTATCTCCTGCTACGTAATGGTATGTCCCTCAGCATCCCTACATCCTACACACAGTGTATAGAACGTAATAACTTAGGGACCTTAGACCACGGCAGAGCCTCCAGAGTCTAAGAGCAAGCAGGCTCGGAGGATCAGGTGAGTATAACTTTTTTTATTTTTTACTCTAGGCAAAAGCGAGCACTTAACCCTTGCAGTGCGGGGGTAGCCCCATTGCAAGGGATAACATTTTTACTTGGAGTTCGTCTTTAAAGGAGAACTATGGGGTCAGTGCTTTTCCCCATAGTTCTCCGAAGGGTAACGGGAGGACACAAACTAGCGTCCTCCCGTTACCCTAAGCTCAGTATACAGTGAGCTGCAGCTCGCAGTATACCGAGACGCCGCAGCTGAAACGGATCCCAACAATTATGTCTGGATCCGCCCAGCTGCATGAGTGACAGCTGGCTCTGCCTATCTAGAGGCAGAGCCAGCTGTACCCGCCCCCTCCCCCGTCCGTTCCGCCAGTCAGCGCTGGAGGATTGGAGTGGGGAGGGGAGAATCCAGTCATTCCCCTTTCACGGCTCTGTGCAGTGACAGGATCGAGAGGTGAGCGAACGCCGGTATGTGTTCGCTCACTTCCCGATCTACTGAGCCGACCTGTGACAGTCTCATTGTCACACATCGGCTCAGATTATGAGGCTGAGTGAAAAACACTCTCCTCATAATTCTCCTTTAACTGTAATGGGAAGTCAGGAAGGGACAAGGGCTGAGCTCTTGACAACAGGAACTTTTGGAAATGTTTGTCTTGGGTCACCCAGGGTGTTGTACAAGGTCAATGAATTTACACACCTGCCTTTCATTTCAGCTACTCATTTACCACTTTTAAAGTGAACATATCACCCATCTTAAAAGTTCAAATTAAAATTTTTGTTAGATTTTCCTATCCAGCTGGGTGTGAAAATAGCTGTGTACTTGGTTACTAGGGCTAGTATTTGTCTGACTTTAGAGTGGATATCCTCCAGTCCAATGACAGCACCTTGCTGCTCAACGAGAGCGGTCTCACTGAATAGGTTAATGGCAGCTGGCGGTTACATTAAAACGGAACTATAACCTTTTTATTGTTTTATGATGAACGATGAGTCTGATTTATCTGTGTATGTTGATGTTTTTTAGAACCTTATTTCTAAGTATAGTTTATATATGCACACGGTGGTAGCCTCATATTTGCTATTACATAGACTGTACAGGGTCTGCTTGTGGGTTGTTTTGCTGACCCTCTTAACATACGTCAAGTCTACCAGACAAGGTCGGTATAATTGAAAACAGTCATTGTGATCTAAGACTCTGCTCTTGTAGAAAGCGAAGAGGCAGCAGCTTTTCTTATTATGTGATTTGGCAATGTGTCGTTTTTTTTTTCATTTTAAGTGGTATTTGTAACGCACACCTGTCAGCTAGCAATACATTCTTACGTATTCTACAACCTGGTATAGCGTTTGATAGATTATTTTATTTACAATCTGCAGAGTTATAAGCAGGTAAAAAATTAGAAAGAAACTGACATTTCTGTGTGTATCGAATTCTTCTCTTTCCAGCTTCTACATCACTGACAGCAGCTCCCAAACAGCCTCAGGATATGGAAAATAAGGCCTTTAAAGCAGGACTCCAGGCAAAACTTTTATTAACCCTTGCAGTGGGGCTACCTCTGCACTGCAAGGGTTAACTGTACGTTTTGGTCTAGGGAGGCAAATAAAGTTATGAAAATATATATAAATGGTGACACGCTCAGAATAAATACAATTAAAATTGTGCAAAAATATGTAAATACAACACAAAGGATAACTCCTAAAAAACTACACGTATAAATGCAAATAAGCGTCAAGTCCAGCCTTCTAATGCAAAAGTTCAGTATTATAAATCATGATAATGTGCAAATACTCAAGTCAATCTACTGTCCAAATATTTACATATATACACATCTGGGAAAATAAGGTTATACTAACCCGATTCTTGGAGCCGGCCAGCTGTCACAGCACCCATCGAGCTTGTCTCCTCCTTCTCCGCTACAGCGGTGGTATGTTCTTTGGCATCCTCATGTCCTATACGCTTTGTATAGAACGTGATGACTTGAGGATGCTTAGAGTGCTGCAGCGGCGGGGGAGTGAGGCTCAAAGGATTATTCTAAAAGCAAGCCAGCTCAGAGGATCGCACCTAGATGAAAACGAGCCGTTAACCTTAGCAATGTAGAGGTAGCCCCATTGCAAGAGTTAATAAACATTTTCCTTTTTGCTAGTTCTTCTTTAAGACTATTAAAGGGTTTCGAAACCCTCGTTTTTTTTTTTTGCATATATCTACTGCTAGCGAGATATGCAAAAAGTAAAAAAAACAAACACTTTAACAGTGGTTTAACCACTTGGAGACCAGGTGTTTACACCCCCTTCCTGGCCAGGCCATTTTTCAGTATTCAGCGCTGCGGTACTTTGACTGACATTTATTCCGTCATGCAACGCTGTACTGAAATTAAATTTATACTTTTTTGGTGGACAGATAGAGCTTTATTTTGGTGGTATTTAATCATCACTGCGAGTTTTATTTTTTCGTTATATTTAGGTAAAATTACTGAAAATTTTGAAAAAAGTTTTTTTACATGATATTAGGAAACAATTATTATTACCCAATTATTTTGGTAAAATATAAAAGATGAGGTCACGTCGGGCAAATAGACACCAAACATGTCAAGCTTAAAAACCCGCGAAATCGCAAAAAAACTAGGATACTCAAAATTGGCCATAGGCGACGCTTTAAAAGCTTTTACCGCTCATCAGTTTAGTGTTATCAGTGATTGATGGCCCGAGAACTATTGCTCTCATTCCGACGTTCGCGGCGATATGTAACATGTGCGGCGTAATGGGCGTGTATGTATGGGTGGGGACTTTTTTTTGTTTTTTTAAATTCTTTTTTATGTCTAACTTTAACTTTTGTTTTTGGAAACCAGGTTATGTAATAGCAAAATAAGTGACAGGTCCTCTTTATGGAGACATCAGGGGTCTCCAAGACCCCTAATGCCACATAGGAACCCCTGAAGAAGCTGCTGCTTCATCAGCTTCTCTCCAGCATGTGAAGCTGGAGAGTGACACAAAAATGCGGAAGTGATGTAACATACATCACTTCCGCATTCTGACACCGGAGAGGGGACCGGAGGGAGATCGTGTACCCCTGTCAGAGAGATACTATGCTGGTCCCGGGCTCGCACCGTGCACAGCAGAGCCCGGGACCAGCGTGGCAACGGGAGGGGGGGCCGCGGGGGGGGGGGGGACACGGGCTGGCAGCTTACACAAGCGATCCGATGGCTCTATAGCCGGCGAATCGCTTGTATGTTAACGGGCATCGCTGCTTGTTTTTAAATGTTGCGTCTTTCCCGCTCGTGCATACACGTATATACACGGCCTGTTGCATCCAAGAAGCTCCCGACCAACCGGGTAAGTACAAACCGAAAATCCGAAACTGCTCGGGCGGCCGCAAAGCATCTTGGGGCCGGCGCATGCGCAGTTCGGATTTTCGACCAGGAGACGAGGAGAGACGCAAGGTAAGTATATGGACGCATGCACCCGCATGCAGACACTGTGGAATCGGAAGTGCCAGCAAGGACAGAGGAGTCAGCGCTGGATCGGAGACCCAGTGCAGCGCCGGAGAGAAGGCTGAAAAGGACAGGAAAGAAGAAGATCGGATTAAAAGACATTATTTAAGGTAAGTGCTGACATTAACATGGGGGGGGATTTGTCTTATGTCACTTTAAGGTTTCTGAACACAACCTCAGCACTTTCAGGTCACATACCCCCAAGCTGTATTCGGGAACCACTGTCAGCAACGCAGCAGCGGATTCTTCTTCTGCCCCCATTGGAATCTATGCAGCCTGCAAATAAAATCATTGCCCAGACAGGGCAATGGTAACTACAATCAAGCACTATTATACTTCCAGCATATAAAATTATATTATTCATTCTGGAGACAGGGTATCTTTAAATACAAAATGATAAGAGTGGACCGTTCACATCGAGCTTCAGCTTTGTGTAAGAGTTTATGGACCAATGAAAAACGTGTAACTTTGAAGGAAGTTATGGACAACTCTTTAATGTTAAAAGTGAAAAGGAAATCTTTGTTACAGAGTAAATATTTTTCTGGCTTCTCTGGGTTGTGTATGCAGAATTCTGAGATTGTACTGTGGCTTCATAAAGTATGCATGAGTAGGAAACAGAACCACAGGTGCAGATGTAACCACGCTGTAAATGGCGAGAGAAGACAAGCAGCCCGAGCACAAGGAAATGGAAAACACTTGTCGTGCCTTGTTTCAATTCTGAGCGGAAAGGTAATCAATTCAGGAGCAGAAAGACACATGAAAAGTAAACAAAAGGACAGAATTTAGTCCAGTGATGCAAATAACATTTGTAATGCCCACATGAGGATGACAGTTACAGTAGGCTGAGTTTTAAAGGGTGCTGCTCTGGGCACATGAATAACAAAAAAAAAACTGCGCTGAGAGAAATTTTGGGGCTTCTCTTGATGACCTCCTCCTAGAAATCTTCATTGCCTGTCTGCTGATTCATGGACGTAAATATTTTCAGGCTCACTCTGCGTATTGAGCCAGTGATAACAGAACAACTGGTCTGCAAAGTTAGTGAGGATGAAAAAGACACAAGTCCATTATGTTCAACTAAGAGAAAAAAAATAAATAAACAGAAAACCTCCATAAACAGAACTCTATGCCCACAGTTGATCCAGAGGAAGGAGAAAAATCCTTATAAAGCATTGCCCAATTTGCTCCAACAGGGGAAAAGAAAAGTCCTTCCCAATCCCCTAGGGCAGGGGTAGGCAACCTTGGCTCTCCAGCTGTGCTGAAACTACAAAACCTATAAGGCATTGCAAGCCACAGGCATGACTCCCAGAGGCAGAAGCATTATGGGATGTGTAGTTTCAGCATAGCTGGAGAGCCAAGGCTGCCTACCCCTGCCCTGGGGAGAATGGATATTCCTTGGATCAACAATCTCTGGCACTATTAATATAAATGTTAATATTCCGTCATAGTCTATGCATTATGGAATGCTTCCAGCTTTTTTTTTTTCTAAACAATTAACTGATCTTGCTTGGTTAACTGATCTAGATTGGTTTCTACTTCCCCACTTAAAATGGAACATTTCTGTTCGTGGTCCCCCTGAATCATGTTGTCTGAGCGTGGATCACACCTGCATACCTGACTAACTTGTAATGTCAATAGGTGGCCTAAGACTGGCATGCCAACACTTGCCTGTTGCAGTTTTTTTAAGTCCATGCAGACCATTTTATGTGTTGAGATCTTGCTTTAGTGTTCCAAGATAAATTCTGTGTCTGCTTAACAGTAGTTTTTGCATTGCTATATACTGACTGAAGGTTTGTTTTGAGAATGACGTGCCCATCACATGATCAGGACCATTCTCATTGTGCAAGATCAGTGGTATTCTGGATAGGCCTACGAACCACAGAATGAGAAGCCAAGATCTGTCCCTTTATTAGTGCACATTACCATACACTGATCTATTCTCTACTGTTGGAGACCAATGAACAGTTCTGTGAGTTAAACCCTTTGTAACAGTCCCCATGGGAATTATCACTCTCAGGGTAAAAGAAAAACTCCTTGTACAGCTTGAAACAGAGATCTGGCCCTCTGTGGAGATGGGGGGAGAAACTTTGCAGGAAAGAGAGCTAAAAATTCTCTTTCATCCTGAAGATACCACCGTTGATCATGGATTGCTTTGACTTTGCCCCAAAAATTGCTCGTTACGCTCTACCCACAAGTTTACACCAACCTTCACCAACATTGCCAAATTGCCAGTCCTGTCTTGGTGACATGCAACTTATGCAGCTCCTATTCAGTCAATATAAGGGTTTGTGTCATAAGATGTATTGCAGTTATTGTATTATTATGCAACAGAATTCCGTAACAAGCTCAATACCTTTATATTTTACAGATACAATTACATTCATGAAGCCTGAAGCCGTATTATCATTACCAAGTCCACATTTAGAGGAAATAACGTGTAGGTATTTGTGAAAAGTAATATTATTTGTGATCAGATAGAACATGCCTTTTATGTACTTCATTAAAAAAATGATTAATATGCCCAAATGTTTCATTCTACAATTTCATGAATGCTGTTTAGTATGCCTCAAATGCAATTCTTTTCCACTGAAGTGAAACCTGGTTTTAATTAACACACAGTACTGTGCATTACGGTTAGGGATTGTCCCTCTGGAAAAGCTTTTCGGAACACGGATTTAGGTCACATACGTGTGTAATTAAAATGTATTAGACTTAAACATGTATGTAACGTGCCATTGACTTTAATGCACAGTGAAACATATTTGCTCTTACGTCCTGTTCTTTTATATGTACAATCCCTGTTGAATTATTAAAAGAGTGTTTGTTTGGAATCTGTCGGAGCTGTCATCCTAATCCAGGCTCAACTACAGAGTCGCTGACTTGGAACATATGTGCTTTACAAAGGTCAGTGACAAACCAATTAGTGAAGTAAGGATAAGGATGACAGCCATGGAGCAGGCAATTTCAAAAATAAGTCAGCAGTGGCTGCTCATATGTTCTAGCCTGACAGGTTCAAACAATAAGGCAACTTAGGCACTAGGTCACAAAGCCAGTAAGAGCCCTTTAAAGAACACCAGTTAGAAAGTGGCATGTTTAAGAATCTCAACATTTTGTTTAAATGGTGCAGCGTCACCTCTCAGGAATAGGTGTGCATGTTGTTCTTTGTATTCTCTAAGAGATAAGCTTGCACTATTATAGTGTTTCATTACATATGCCCATTGGTAAATGGTCCCTTTTAAATACTCCCATTTGTTCCTGAATCCTGCTAACCTTGTAATACCAGTGAGAGATGACTGACCCTAGAAGCTAGCACTATACATTTATAGTTATGTTTAATTATAGTTTCTTATAGGGCCCACATTCCTTAGCCATCTTAAAAGGAGGACTATGGGGTGAGTGAATTACACTCATACCCATAGTTAGAGCCGATGTGTGGCATTGAAACGGTCACATGTCAGCTCTATTGATTGGGAACTGAACGAAAACATCTCCCTGCAGAGAGCAACGGCTGTCATTCACCGCTCCCCACTGGGATTCCCCCCCTCTCTAATCCTCCAGTAGACATGTGCGATTCGTTTCGAATCGAAATTCGTACGAATTTTCCTGAAATTCGTAAATTCGGAAGCATCCGAAATCCGAATTGCAGTTTCCGAATAATATCCAAAATACGAAATTCCGTTTACGAAATTTCGGATTCGAATTTCTTTGAAACGGGAACTAATATTACCCCCGTAAATGAGGTTGAACAACATGACAAGATTTTTTTTTAATCCGAAATACGGATCCGCTGCTGCTGAGGGTTGCATTACAATACAGGCAGGAAATACGAAATTCAGTTGACGGAATTTCGTTCCGTTACGAACATTCGTTATGATGAAGTTAAAAAGCAAAATACCTTTGTTAATATTGGAATTGATGAGGTTTTTTTTTATCCGAAATTCGGACCCGAAATCCGTTAACGGAATTCGTATTTCGTTTGGTTGACCAATCAGAGGTTTTCTCTTCTGCTGCTGAGAGTTGCATTACAATACAGGCAGGAAATACGAAATTCAGTTGACGGAATTTCGTTCCGTTACGAACATTCGTTATGATGAAGTTAAAAAGCAAAATACCTTTGTTAATATATTGGAGTTGATGGTAGTTTTTTTTATCCGAAATTCGGATCCGAAATACGAAATTCGGATCTGAAATCCGTATTTCGGATAAAAAAAACAACTACCATCGACTCCAATATTAACAAAGGTATTTTGCTTTTTACCTTCAATATAACGAATGTTCGTAACGGAACGAAAATCCGTTAACGGAATTTCGTATTTCCTGACTGTATTGTAATGCAACTCTCAGCAGCAGAAGAGAAAACCTCTGATTGATCAACCAAACGAAATACGAATTCCGTTAACGGATTTCGGATCTGAATTTCGGATAAAAAAAACTCATCAACTCCAATATTAACAAAGGTATTTTGCTTTTTGACTTCATCATAACGAATGTTCGTAAAGTTACGAAAATGTGCCGAAACTAACGAAAATTCGTATTTCGTACGAATCCGAATTGAGTTTCGGACACGAATTACGAAATAACGCATATTCCGAAACTAAACAAATTTTTTGAAGGCGCACAAGTCTATCCTCCAGCGCTGACTGGGGAATGGACAGGGAAGGGGCGGGCATAGTTGGCTCTCCCTCTGGATAGGCAGAGCCTGCTGTCAATCAGCCAGTGGGGTGGATCTCAACGGTATTGTCGGGATCCGTCCCGGCTGTGGCACTCTCAGCATATAGCGGACAATAGTCCGCTATATACTGAGTTTTGGGTTACGGGAGGACATTAGTATATATATCGCCGATATCAAAGGTCCCATTAGGGAGCCGGATGGGCGTGTAATGACTTGCTGCCCCGCCATCCAGATCAGCCGGAAAACCAGGCAGCGTGTAATGACTTTCTGGGAAGCCGGCACCTGGTGACAAGGAAGCATGGAGCCGGCTTTCTGGCCGATCAGGAAGCTGGAGGCCAGGAAATGATCCGCCACCTGGCTTTCTGATTGGTCGAGAAGCAGGCCAATCAGGAAGCCGGGCGAAGAGTCATTACACACCCCTGGCTTCCTGATTCCTTTTCCTCAAGACGAGGGAGCATGGAGGCAGCTTCCTGGCCAATCAGGAAGCCAGTCGGCGTGTAATGACTCGGGCAAGTACGAGTACGTGCCCAAATACTCGGTATCAGCATCGATACCGATACTAGTATGGGTGCATCCCTACCGAAAAAATACTAGGTGCCTGGCTGTTTTGCTGATCATTGGACTTCAATTCTTTTTAACTTACTGACCAGTATATGTTAGCAGATTGTGGGCTCTTGCATCACCCTGACTTTACTAGCTGCCTGCTTGTTACAGATAAGAAACGCTGTACTGAAGCCAGAAGTAGGTCATCAATGACAGTCTACACATTTCTCCTAATACAAATTCATTTTTTTATGCTGTTTAGTGTGGTATTGTACTGGGCCCTGTCTTACCTGTAAGGAGAACAGGCCTGTACATCATACAGGATAATACTGTGAGTTCACTCACAGTGTACTCAAACTTGTTGGTGAGCAATGAGGACATAATGGACAATCATATGGCTATTAGAGACCTGGAAAATGTGCTCAACGTACCTTAAGCCCCACACAATTCTATCATCAGTGAAGTTGATCATAAAGTGATTGATGTAGCTTAGTTTTAAATAGTTTTTGGTGTCACCCAGGAATACTTCAAGGATTGTTTAACACTTCCTACCATTCAGTGGACCAATACCAGAGGGTGACGGCAAGTGATGCAATTAACCACGGACTTACTGAATAGGATAAGAGATGAGTGGCAGTGAGGTAAATTATGTGGGGATCCTACTGGATGGATGAGCAAATGATGGACTATTAATAATAAGTTAAGTGGCCAAAAATGTGTACAAATTGTACAACTATTCAGAGGGAAACACATATTTGCAGCTTGATCTTAATTTATGTTTTGCTTACATAAAATAACATTTAAGGAGATTGTCATGTTATCAGTGTGAAAACAAGGTGATCCATCCACTATATATTTTTGTGTAGTGAGTTTTAAACAATAAAATTGCACTTTGACAACAGGAAACTGGGTCCAAAACTGTTGTTCACCTGTAAGTAATATAATTTCCTATTGAATTGCAAGTAAGATTGTAGTGCTGAACCTCTGCTCGCGATTTCTGGAAATTGGTGTTGAAACCAACTGGATGGAAGCACACAACATAGGACTGGCAGCTCACTATATACAGTATGCATGTATCCATCAGTTGGATACATACATATTTATTTTTGGTTATGTGAAGCTGAGATACAAACATGTCTGGATTGACATCTCTATATAAATATGGGATTGTAACATTGTATATAGTTTTGTAAATGGACTGTGGGTTGTTTAATGTAAGTGGGGTTTTCTTTGTTTGTGAGTGACTAAGCAGTGTATAGGGAGGAAAAGAAGTGGTAAGAATTTCCAGGGGGAGTGTTTAAACAGTGGATTGGTAGTGTTTCTGGTTCAAGGTTGTTAATTGTGGATTAGGTATGCAAGTGACAAAGAGAGGAGAAGCTAAAAACTGTTGTGTTGTATTACGGATGATAAGAATGCAATAAAAAAAACTGCAAAAAGAAGGTGTGCAGAGACTCTTTGGAACGTGAATGTTTTATGATTAAGCATGTCTGTGCCCAGCACCCGAATCAAGGTAATTGTGCATGTCATCTATTCTGCATAATACGTATTTATACGCACACCCATGTCCCTTTCTGACTACAGTTCTGTTTGCAATTCAGTGTAAAGCCCAATGATTGAAAATAACTTGCAACATAAATAAGTGTATTTAATGCTAGACTCCAATTATCTTTTTTTATTTTATTAAAGATTTTCTTCTCTTTTCCTTAATTATTTAACAAAAGATATATATTCTGCCTGAAATCCTGTGCGGAGACAACAAAACCTGCTTTGTGATATCCAGAATGACAATGGATAGCTGGGATTTAATAACCTACACAGACTCAATTTTAACATCTGCACCTGTGATTTCATCCCCACTTTCCAAGTCCTGTGCACTGGAGAGGATTTAATACATCTCTGTAACCTTGGATGACATGACAAATCTCAATACATTACTCCAAATCCATATTAAATACAGCAAGCAAGTGATTTAAGGACTATTAAATATCTGTTTTGGCTTTATGTGAGGCACAATAGCAGAGCAATAAATGAAACATTACAACAATCCTCAGAGTGAACAGCTTGCAGGCCACAGTGGAACATATTTGTGATGTGGCTTGCATGGCAAAAGAAAAATAAAAAACAACACAATGACATTATCTAATAAACCGATTCACTGGAGCATGAACATAGACTTCTTTCCCCAGTGCAGGCAATTTGATCATTAAATACACATTTAACACACAGATTTAAATCAATCAGTTTTTATTAAATCACATATTTACATACAAGTAAGGTATTTTATTATTGGAGGCTTTGTTAAAGGATACCAATGAGAGATATCATTAAGACAATCATACATTCTATTTAATGGGGCATTAATGGAGGCTTTATTCTTTACTCAACTAGCAGATAATGTGTGTTCCCCTCTGTGTATTATTGTAGACTATCGGACTATAAATTCTTAGCAGACACGGCCGTTTAGGAGAGAGAAATTCACACCAAATGGTTTCTCTAATTTTGCTGAAAATTGGACTCCTAGTCTACCTCCCTCTCCAGAGAGACACAAAAGCCCCCCCTTCTAATACTCATCCTTTATAAGCAGCAGGGGAAATGCTAGTTCCTGCTTTCAGAAGTGGCATTGCCATGAAAAGGCATCCTGAGATGAGTAGATCTTGAAGGTAAGTGTGAGATGTTCCCATCTTGGGCGTGATGACCAAACTTTGCTACTTTATCTGACCCTTACTCCTGGAAGTTTGCAAAACTCAGTAAAAGCAAAAAGGAACAATTTATCAATGGCCCATAAGATTTTCCATCATGCCAGAAAAATCGCTAGCCATTCCTATAACTGGGTAAATCTGGAATATGATATAATGGAATGAATGGCATTGGGGTGGTCACACATTTTGTAATGCCTGCAAATGATGCCACATCATTGTCAAAATCAGCAGCACTGCTTGGGAGCATCACATAAGATTATGGTTTAACAAAATCTGACCATTAGGATATCAAAGCACTCAGAAATTAACATTACATCACAAAGAAATGTTAGTCTCGTCTCAGCAAGCAAATTTGAGACATGAGCTCCTGATAATGTAATGAAAAAGTAATGCTGGAGGGAGCGATTCTCCACTTTGCTACATGTATGGGATTTCAAGCATTTAGTTTAGAAAACCATATCAATAGAATTTGTCACAAAAATAATAGCTATTTTGTTAGCCATTTTTAGGAGAAATCGGAAGCAGGGATACAGAGTCTGCCCCTGGGTACCATTGCACTAATTTAGTTTTGCCTTCATACCACTCTTTTCATCACATTCCCTGATCTGTCACTTTAACAGTTCTCATTTTGTACACGGTTAGCATTCACCAGAAGGATGAAACAAAATAATCACATGGGCCCAGTTAGGACAATCTATAAACAAAGGAAACTGCTGTAGTTTGGGAATTAGAACTGTAATAGATGAATTTCAGTGGCTGCTATAGAGCAGATTGCTTTTTCAGACTAACACAAATGACTTAAGATGAACCTTGCATGTACATTCAAGTTTGGTTTATGTTGCAGCTCGCCCAATCCAAAAACACAAAATTCACAGTGAAAGCTTTAAAGATAAAACATTTGAAGCAAAATGTAAAAAATACTCCCCTTACACCCAGGCTTCCAGCCACTTCCTGTACGCACCACTGACATCCCTGCGCTTCATTGCAGGATCGTTGGAAAGCTCAGAATCCCAAATCTCACAAGAAGATGCTCCAGCATCATGCAAGGGCTCATTATCACAGGATTTGATATCCGCAGGATTCCCAGTATTCCATGAGAAGGCCCAGTGACGTAACCCTTGCTAAGACTGGCACACAGGAAGCTGGGGTGTAAGGTAGGTTTTTTAATTCAGGGGGAAAGGAGGTGTTACCGCCAACACCAGTGTACACTCACCATTCCAACAGCCCACTAACTTTGAATGTTATTACAACCTAGACATTGTTAATTATGACAGTGTTATGATTGTTGCTATACTGTTTGATTAGCATAAATTCAATAAAGTATACCTGTCTACCATACACATTTGAGGAAGCAAACTTGTGTTTTGTACTCATTTTTCCGAGAAGACTACTATTCAGTTTATAATGAACATCATGAATGCCTAAAGCCTATGCTACAAGTAATATGTAATCATTTTAGTTTGAAGACGATCTCCTGCAATCACTAGAAAGATATGGTGGAGGCAAGGCCATGTGAAGCTCTGCTCTAAAGGTTTCTGGGTGACAGTTTCTAACAAGCAAAACAGGAACTGAACCTATGAGCAGAACACTACAGGGCTGAAGGCAAAGAGGCAAGTAGATTCTCTGTAAATTCAGCCAAATAAATGGCTGTGCTCCCTGTATATGGGTGACAGGTACACTTTAAATGTCAGGACGGCATTGCTTGACCTTGCAGCCATATTCTCACAGCTTAGCATAGTCTTTCAATATTATCTCCAGTTTTTGACTCAGCATGATGTTGCCTTTCACTTTGAGCTTGCCGGCGAAAAATGCCTAAGAATAAAATGAGAAAAAAAAAAAACATCAAACACGCGGATATTGTTTTGTTATCTCCATCCCCCCTCTGCTTTTTCTCTTTCTGCAGAAATGTCACTTTGAAAAGCACAGCCTGTCCCAAAAGAGTTGAAATGAGTAATTCTAAAAACACGGCACATAGCATCAAAGATGAACAAGCTTCAATGTAATATAATCAGCAATACATTGAAATCACCATCTTTTCTTCCCACAAGACATAAATGCACACTTAATTTTGCAGTCAAATTCTGGCAAGAAGCAAAGAAAAAAAAACCCTCTAAATTAAATGCCTTGCAAGAAAATAAAGTGCTTCAGCTGATGGCACACATTGCAAGCGCGCGTTTGGCGTTTACGCTCAAAGGGGAACAGTCTTTCGTGCGGTAAATATATTGCTTTCTGAAATTTTCCTTGTGATGCTTAAGAGAATGCTGAGTGCTGCAATCTACAATGATACTTATGCCTTAAAGGCAACGTTTAGTCTCCCTGCTGACTCAGTGGTATGGAGATAATGCCTTTGCATTTTATATCTCTACGCCCTCATTCTCTTGTATTTTTCTTTTATGTCTTATACATTTAATTGGTATAGATCTGGGAACACATTGCAAAGCCACACAGTGGTGACTCTCTACTTAGTGAGATTATATGTGTCCTGCATCATCTTATGCAAGGCGCATTTAATCATATGCATCTATGTTATTGTCCTATGTCTGAACTGTATCAATTGTGGTTTAAGGGTTAAAGGAAAACAATATTTATTATTTTATTGATGTTCTTGGTAATGCCTGTAAAGACGAGCTGTGTTTACTGAATTAAAGTGCATCTCTAGTCAAAACCTTTTTTTAATTATTATTTTTGGATGAAGTGAAGTAGGATTAGGCCTTTGTCAGGCTTTTGTTTCTCAATATAAGATAAAGCCAGCACACTAAAAAAACCAGATTAGAGTTTTACTGAGGTCTCATGTCATCTCTCTTTTAGGTGTGTGGAGGCCATTTCCTGCGATTGACAGGTACCTCTATAGGCCATGCACCCCACTTTTTTGCTACAACGCATATAAGAGAAGTGTGAAACAGATGTACTGATTTAGGTTTTCATTGCCGTGTTCTAACTGGGGAGATTTATTTGTCCCGGTGATAGAAAATCCAAGATTTTACAGTTGCCACTGAAATAGGAGGCAAGCAAAAATGTTCCAAGGACATCTGTCCTGGTATCAACTGTCTAAAATCAGAATTCCTCGCTTTAGAGATATTTGCACTCAATTCCTGCTTTGTCTCCGGGACAGGAATTGAAGGAAAATCTATCCCATAGGACACATACATCTAATTAAAAAACATATAAAACAAAAAAGATCTGCGCCAGTGATGATGCAAAAAAAGTGAAAAAGAGCTACTAAGCACTTAAATGATATCTGATATAATACAAAATATACATGCAATAATGTGCCAAGCTAAAGAAACAACCAAATATAAACAGTGAAAAATACAACAATAATTATAAGCTGAACTTAAACCACATAACATACACAGTGATATAAAGTCCAAAACAAATCAACTGATGCGGTGCAGATAACGAATCCAAACAATGCGATGCAACCTGTACAAGCAACATGAGCAGTCCTCTGAAGCAGACTTTATAGTGTGCAGGAAAAAAGACTCTTTGATAATCCTTCACCTCCACCAAGTGAATGCACAAATTACAAAGGAGTGCTCACCTGGGTCTGGATCCACAGAGTAGGCCTCAAGTGCACATCGTTTGATTTGTTTTGGACTTTATCTCACTGTGTATGTTATGTGGTTTGAGTTCAGCTTATAATCATTGTTGTATTTTTCACTGTTTATATTTGATTGTTTCTTCAGCTCGGCACATTATTGCATGTATAATTAAAAAACATACCCTAAAAGGGGATTTAAATGCTCGACAACTCGATACAAAACTGATTTAATAGGTTTTTGCTTTAGATGCACTTTAATAATGAGAGCAATTCCGTTAGAAGTGGAGTGGGTGAGGAGCTTTGGTGTTTTGCAGCATACTGAGCTTTGCTTTGTAGCATCTGTTCTGCATGAGATATCTACTTGCCTGAAAAGGTCCTATGCAGATGTGAGGAGTTGTAGGCTTTTCCACAGAGACTCAATATCATCACTAAGACCTCCAGCTTAAATATTTGGCCCCCAAATGGTTGACTTAGAGATGTGATGTCAGTGACTCCATGGGATGGCTTACACGCTGCTGAGTAGCAAAAAGCTGAAAGGAGGTCAAATTGCACAGTCTCCTCCCCCTACCCTGATAATTTAAACAGCAGACACTTCCCAGCATATCGTTCAGCACTCTAGGACAACGCTGGCATTATAGCAAGCTGCATTGAGGAGAGTATTGATCGCAATAAATGCTATTAAAAACCTTGGGACATCTGTGAATAAATTACTTTTTTTGTTTAAGGAGGAAAGAGGCGATTTTCAGTAAATATATTAAAGGAGAACTATGAGGTGAGTGCTTTTCACTCATCTCATAGTTCTAGCCGACCTGTGGCAATGAGACTGTCACAGGTCGGCTCAGTAGATCGGGAAGTGAGCGAACACATACCGGCATTCGCTCACTTCTCAATGCCGTCACGGCAGAGAGCCGTGACAGGGGAGGGGCTGGATTCCCCCCCTCCCTGCTCCGATCCTCCAGCGCTGACAGGCGGAACGGACGGGGGAGGGGCGGGTACAGCTGGCTCTGCCTCTAGATAGGCAGAGCCAGCTGTCACTCACGCAGCTGGGCGGATCCAGACATAATTGTCGGGATCCGTTTCAGCTGCGGCGTCTCAGTATACTCGCAGTATACTGAGCTTAGGGTGACGGGAGGACGCTAGTTTGTGTCCTCCTGTTACCCTTAGAACTATGAGCCCTAACCCCGGAGTTCTCCTTTAAACATATCTGATCAAGCAGTCTCACAAAATTAGGGTGACACTATGCTCTACGCATTGCTTAATATTTTGTGTTCAATCCTAAACTTAATTGCTTAATGGTATCTAGCTAACTGTAGATCCCAGTTCCCGTTCATCTTCTTGACAGCTCAATTAGAGCACCAAACTTTAAAGAGATTCATGTCTTGGACATAGTTTCAAGGTCAGAACACTCATTTCTGAATTAAGATATTGTTTAATTCCCTACCTTTTGAGGATTTAGATTTCCCAAAACAAGATCCATAAAGTCTTGATCAGCAAGTGTAAATGTGGTATCAGCACGGCCACGGACTTTACCACGATAGACTTCACCAGCCCCATTCTTCAGGTCAATAGCTTTCGAGGGAGAAATACAAGTTTGAAATTAATTATTATTATTATTAATTTATTATATAAAACAATTCCTTTACAAGTGCCTTTAGATCTTACCCAAGTCTTATCAAGATGCCATTAATAGCTTTTGGGGTACAGATAGACTAAATCATGGATACCTCCCAACAGCCCCTTCATCATTTCTGTTTGTCAGGTCCCAGAGAGCAGAGCTTAGTAAAATGGCACAGCTTTTGACAGATGCGGTCACATATAGGGGATGAGATCAAGTGGTTCAAGGAGGGAATTAAATTGTACTAATTGATCTCAATCATTTTGATTACACTTAATAACAGTCACAATCTGCATTACTCTTTAAAGTACATTGACACAAGTCAATGTAACAAGTGTCCCCATTGAAAGATTTCTCTTCAAATTCTGTTTCAGTAACTGTCAAAGCTTGGGTTTTTCTTCTTGATGGTCTGCAGGACAAATAAAGCGCAGTGGCAACACAGATAGCAATAATAATTAAAAAAAACATGAAAGAGGCTCTAATTCTTCCCACTATATCCAAGAAAAGAAAAAAAAAAAAGTTTATGTTTGGACTAAAGATACACCTGAAATAGAAAAAGTACAAATCTTCTAGGCTTTATCTTTAACAAGTATGTAAATCACTTGTGTGATATCCACAGTAGATTTACCTGGTGTTCTGGGTATAGCACCATGTGCATGTTCCCAACTCTTCCCAACCATGTGCTATAAAATACCTAAATTATTGGCACTACACCTTCTAAAGAATGGCCACTCTGCCCAAAACTACTGACCGACTAAACAGCAAAATCACAGTGAAGAATCCAAACACAGAAACAAATAGAGCAGAAAGGGCGGGGCTAAATACCAGGCAATTCGAAAGAGAAATGTTCTGTACTTGGGTTGACCAGCTTTCAATTCAGGAACTAGCTCCATAGCTCATAGTCTGGAGCCACAGTGCAGCATGTCTTTTGTTTTGGACAAGCTCCTGTGCTGAAACAGAGCAGGAATTGAGTTGCTGGAGCTAGAACAAGGATGGAGCTAACCTCTGGAGCAGGCGTTGTGCAGTCTCCCCATGCTATAGTATGTCACATGACCATCTTTGATTTGAAATAGAACATTAATGTGCAAATAATTGTGTAGTAGCAAAACAAATTTCATTAAAGTGCCATTAAAGGATAAAATGTTTTTCCCTCCCCCCAATGTTAACGTCAGCACTTACCTTAAATGATGTCTCTTAATCCGATTTTCTTCTTCTTTCCTCATCTTTTCATCTGTCACTCCAGCGGTGCGGCGGCTCTCTGATCCAGCGCTGACTCCTCTTTGCTTGCTGGCACTTCTGATCCCACGGTGTCTGCGTCCATAGACTTACCTTGCGTCTCTGCTCGTCTCCCGACTGCGCATGTGCCTGCCTCAAGATGCTTTGCGGCCCCCCGAACAGTTTCGTTTTCTCGGGCGGGAGCGTGCAGCGAAAATAAGGTAAGTTTAAACCGCTGTTAAAGCGTTTTTTTTGTTTATTTTTTGAAACTGTTTGCCTATATCTACTGCTTGATAGCAGTAGATATTGGCAAAAAAACGGGAAGGTTTAGAACCCCTTTAAAACACAAATCTGAATAGATAGAAATAAGTAATATTTAAATTCATTTCCTTTCTTGCATCCATACTGGCATATCATTATTATTAATAGAGAGGATTTATATAGCACAAACAGTTTGTGCAGTGCTTTACAATATGAAGGGAGACAGTGCAGTTACAATACAAATCAAGACAAGAGGGTTATGTGGGTCCTGCTTGTGATTTAAAAAAAAACTTTAACCACTTGCCGTCCGCTCGTTGTAAATAAACAGACGTAGTGCAAGCAATCATTCTAGTGCCATCAATTTCCGATAACACTAAACTGATGAGCGGTAAAAAGCTTTAAAAGTGTTGCCTATTGGTAAGTTTGGGTATTGTAGTTTTTTGGTGTCTATTTACCCGACGTGACCCCATCTTTTATATTTTACCAAACAATTGGTTAGTAATACATTTTTCAAAACATAATGTAGGAGGAAATATTTTTTGACAAAATGTTTGGCAATTTTTCCTTTATGTAGTGAAAAATAAAACCCCCCAGTGGTGATTATATGCCATGGAAAGAAAGCTCTATGTGTCCCCAAAAAATGATATCAAATTCATTTCAGTACAGCGTTGCATGACAGAATAAACGTCAATCAAAGTACCGCAGCGCTGAATACTGAAAAAAGGCCTGGACAAGAAAGGGGTTTACCACCCTGGTCTTCAAATGGTTAAAGGGAGGGGCAAGTTAGTGCAGCTCTTATCCATCATTTCCTGGTTTAACATTCCTTGGATTTTGAAAGCTCTTTTGTGATCTACTCTTGTGAGTATAATTTTATCTTTGCTGCTTCTCAATAAAATCGATCCACACTAGGGTAGGCGCCCCTTGTCTTTTGTTCTGAGGGGCAAGTGATACTTAAGGTAATAACTGTGTGAGGATGAGTTGATGGAGAAAGTAAAAGTTCAGTTTGGTAAGGCGGGACTGAGGCAAGAGATAACAAGCGAGTGAATTAGTAGCTTGGTGGTGTCAATAGTTAAGGGCGTACTTCAGAAATGTTACGGAAGTGAAAGTGGCAAGATTGGACAGTGATTGGATGTATGGCTGAAATCACAGATCAGAGTCCAGGATTACACCTAGCACATTGGTATGAGGGGAGGGACTGATAGTTGTAATATTGATCCAGATGGGAAAGGTTTTTCCCATCTGGATCAATATTTAAAAAAGTTAATTTATTAAGCAGTCATAGTGATTGCTTGATATAAACTGACAAAAAAAAAATATTTATTTTTTTACACTTATTTTTTTTACAAAGTGTAAAAAAAAAAAAAAAGTGTACAAAAAATTAGGAAAATAAAACGTTTATATATAAATATATTTGTATACTATAATTATTATTAAAAAAATTCTAAAAATAATAATAATAATCAAAACTTGCTGCTGTGGAAGAATCACACAGCAAAAATGTAAAAAGTGTGTCAGTCATTTAGGAACAGAAACTAAAAACTAGCTCAGTCATGAAGGGGTTAATAAAGAGAAGGCAGATGTAATCTTTTTCTAATCTATACAAGGCTTGTATTAAACTTGTGAAGAAACACAGCTCATCTCTGCAAGATTGTCATAACTTTTTACCACAAAACAGATTGCTTACGGCTGCATACACTAAAGCACACACACAGAAGTATATAGAATATACAGGACAACTGCTTCTACTGTATGATTCAATTCTCAGCATTTCTCCATCCCAAAAGCTCTGTAGCTTATCAGTTTTCTCTGCCGAGCTCCATTTTAAAAGTTCACTCTCCTCATCTAAACACACACACCACAATGAAATGACAGCAACAGGCATAGAGTGGGGAGTCCGTGACAAATAAATCACGCTACACAAAGCAAACACTGGCATAGTGATGTGATACAAGTTATCATAGTGCAAAGTCAATGAACAAGGGTGATGCTTGAGAGGCTCAAAGTATTTTTCCGTTTGTCAGAGCATTGAAACTTGCTGCTAACAGCAGTAAGTGGGAGCTTCAGATTTCCGCATTTGACAATTTTTGTCAACACTTCTGCATGAACTTCACAACATATTTTGCCATTTTTCCACTGTTGTATGTCCTGCCAGGAGGATTTAACTAAAGCCACAGGCCTATTGTGTGTTAAAGAAAATCTTTGCAAACCCAGATTCCTACATATTACATAGGGTTGAATTTGAAAATGACAAATACAGGCTGTGGCCTAAAGAGGCCAGCTGGGGCTCCCCCGAGGTGCTGCATCTAATGAGTTGTGTTCTTTCTTAAGGATTCATGCAGAAAGTGTTGGCTTTTGTTGCATTTCCAGGTCCCTATACCATAATGTTACTAATAGCAACAGATACCTGGCTACCAAAGTAAAAGTACTAAACGGTTTGGTAAAAACGTAGCCTTTAAGCTGGCAGAGGGTGAGGCAAGCAGCGTATTAGGATGAATCTGATAAGAGGTATAAGTCACAGCAGAGGTCTGACAAGGTTAGCATGTATATAGAATTTTGATGATTGCTGGCATTGGGTAAGAATCGTATCACAGGCAAAGGCTGATGCAGGCAACCGGCAGACAACAATAAGAAAACAGTATAAGTTTCTACCCACAGAAGGATGCCTGTGTTGCACTTGCCATTTGGGCCATCAGTCAGCATGATGTGCTATTCTCAAGAACACAACATACATTCTGAACTGAAGTAGTATTAATATCCCCAGTTTCTAGCAGCCCATGCTCTTTATTAAGCTTGATGAAGACCAAAATATTCACATTGCTACACTGTATGCTGAATCCTTTTGATTAAAACTTTTTTTTTATTATGCTACAACTGTTTGTGCGTATATGTATATAGAGTACTGTGCAGAAATTTTAGGCAGGTGTGAAAAAATGCTGTAACATAGGCATTCTTTCATAAATAAGTGTTAATATTTTATTTTTATCGATTAACAAAATGGAAAGTAAATGAACAAAAGAGAAATCCAAATCAAATCAATATTTGGTGTGACCACTCTTTTCCTTCAAAACAGCTACTGTTAAACAGATTCTTCTAGGTACACTATAGGTTGTTCCAAACATCTTGGAGAACTAACTACAGATCTTCTGTGGATGTAGGCTGCCTCTGGACTGATGACTCAAAATGTGAAATATTTGGCTCTAGCAAGAGGCAAGTTTGTTCACCGAAGGGCTGGAGAGCGGTACAATAATCAGCGTCTGCCGGCAACAGTGAAACATGGTGGAGGTTCCTTGCAAGTCTGGGGCTGCATTTCTGCCAATGGAGTTGGAGATTTGGTCAGGCTCCATAATGTCCTCAATGCTGAGAAATAAAAGAATAGACGTATCCATCATGCCATACCATCAGGGAGGCGTTTGAATGGCTCCAAATTTATCCTGCAGCAGGACAACAACCCCAAACATACAGCCAATGTCATTAAGAACTATCTTCTGTTGCCCTTCTGTTGTCTTGTACCAGTCTTGCCCCTCTCCGTTCTGCCCTAACATTGAATAGTCGCTGACGGCCACAATTTGCACGTTCAGACCCAGATTTTCGGCTGACAGTCCAGTCTTTAAACACTTTAACAATGAGCCCCTCTTGAACATTTAACAGATTCTGCTGTTACTCGCTCCATGGCTCAGAGCGCCAACAAACACCCCTGTCAATGTTTAATGTACTGTAGGAACAGTTGATGAAAATGGTATTCCATCTTTGTATTCTATTCTATTTTGCTCTAGAAATATGCATCTAATAATCTTTGGCTTACAAATATTTAAACCGCGTATTCATTCATATTGCATTGAGTTAATCTATGGTCTAAATCAGTTTAGTTTATTCGCAGTCATTTTTCCCCCCTTATTTCAGTTCATCTCATCTATTTTGCATACATTTTGCTTTCTAGATTTTAGTTTTTCAATAACATTATTTTCATTTCTTTTTTTTAGTTAAGAAAAAAAGAATTGTTGATCAACTCAAATCTAGTCAATTTGACAGTAGCCTCAGGATGTATTTTCTTATATACACACTACATTGCCAAAAGTATTGGGACGCCTGCCTTTACACGCACATGAACTTTAATGGCATCCCAGTCTTAGTCCGTAGGGTTCAATATTGAGTTGGCCCTTTGCCACTATAACAGCTTCAACTCTTCTGGGAAGGCGTCCACAAGGTTTAGGAGTGTGTCTATGGGAATGTTTGACCATTCTTCCAAGAATGCATTTGTGAGGTCAGGTATTGATGTTGGATGAGAAGGCCTGGCTCGCAGTCTCCGCTCCAATTCATCCCAAAGGTGTTCTATCGGGTTGAGTACAGGACTCTATCACACTGCCGTACAATACACTGCGTATATGCACGTACACGCGTATTGTCTCATATGCAAATATATGGCTCCCTACACATAGCTGTGTATGGAGCCGTATATTTGCGTAGCGTAACGATGCGCAAAAAACAGAATGGATCCGAGATGCATCCTGGCAGCGTATTTCTGCGTATTATACACGCATATACAGTTCTGTATGCATTCCGGGTTTGCATATAGTGCATGCATATACGCAATATACATTTTTGCTCTTGCGTTGTGTGTGCATGAGCCTTATAGTGAAGCATACTGCATTCCAGATGAAACTATGGGACCCCTGGGTGACATCCTTATGATGTGCCAAAATCTGGTGAATGATGCCCTAGTGAATGTGCAGTGAATATTACATTCACCACATTATTCATATTCCCTAAGGTGTTTTAGTCAGACCTTTTATCTACTATTGCATAGTCAGTATCTGCAGGGGTATATATGTTAAAAAAAAGAGACATCTAGTTAGAATTTCAAACAATTTTGCATATTTATTTCAAAGGCTTTCGCACCTCAGAAATGGGTTAACTTTTAAAGGATTTTCTTCTCAAAATCTTTCAGGTCTCATGCTGTTTTTCTTCCACCCTTATGATCCTCTGCATTGTTATTTAAATTTACACCCAAGACTGCGAAAGAGACAAACAGTTCAAATCTAAAACATCACTGCCGTCAGAACTGTGAAACCCGAAAGCGGTGATTTGAGAGAGCATGGGAAATACATTATGCCAAGCTTTTTATAGTAAGCAAATTCAGCTCCATATCAGATTTATGGTCCCTGAATAATAACAGACATATGTGTACTTTATATAAGATAGTCTTCTACGGTGATTTCCAAAACTGTCAACAGCAGTGTTGTTCCCCCTAAGAAAATCAAGTGTGATAAGAAGGTTTTTATGAGAAATGCTCCCTACAGGGCTGTTTCAGTAAAATACTTTTTCTTTTATGCAGTTAAGAGCTGGAAAACAGGATTTAAAAGAACCCTTTATAACTCTTCAGTTAACACTTTGAAGTTAGTGGGAAGACTGGCCGACAGAAAGTAATTGTTATACGTTTTACTAATGGTTAAATGATAATATAAAAAGGTGCTTATATGCAAATATTAGGTTATTTATATAACAAAAGGTTTGCCCTGTGTTTTGTTTAAATAAAAAAATGTTATTAGAACAATGTCTTGTTGTGCAGTCAGTAGAGTCAGAAGTCTTCTAATATTCTATAGCAGGGGTAGCCAAACTCCGGCCCTCCAGCTGCGGTGGAACTACAAATCCCATGAGGCATTGCAAGATTCTCACAGTCACAGACATGACTCCCGGAGAGAAATGCATCATGGGATTTGTAGTTTCACCACAGCTGGAGGGCCGGAGTTTGGCTACCCCTGTTCTATAGAGTTCTCTCAGACCTCCACTGCTGTGTTACTGCATTGTGCTTTCCACTCTTTACTTTTAGTTTGTAACTCTTCTCTTTTAAATAAACATTTAAAACCATTCACCATGAGCAGAGCTAGTTGTTGTTTTCCTTTTACAAAAAAACAGGCACAACACTATTTCTGCAACATTTTTATACTAGATTTATATTGGCTACTAATTTACCTTCGCTAAATCAGACGATGACTCTTGAGCAGAAAGTTAAAAGTGAACATTATTAAATACTGGATGACCGTAGCAGTTTACATTCTTGTTAAACTCTAGGACTCTATTATTTGAGCTGCTATACATACGTGGGAGCCAAAAGGCAGCATGTGTTATCAGCATAAAGTTCAATTATTTGAAAGGGCTCACAGTCCTAATGTAAATCTTTCATACGTCTACATGATGAAAATCATTAGAGACTGAATATCCAAGTCCGGGTGTAAGGACAATCATGGCTGTCTGTCTCTCTTGGAAATTGATGTTGTATAATGAAAACATAACTGATATGAATAAAGTGTTACCATAGCTTTCAGCATGCTATAATGGTAGAGAGGGCACATTTATTAGAAACCCACAACAGTCAACATCAGAAAAACAAAGATATGATGGTAACAGACACCTTCCAAACTGTGTTGAAGCAATCTAGTTTAGCATTGTTTACACTAGAGCCCCTTGGCTAAAGAGGAAATATGGCACAGCATGCCATACACTGTGCAAACCTGACACTTTAAGCTCAACTGTTGCCAATGAAACAATAATTAATTCAGATGTCCCAGTGTTAATGAATACCATTAACCACCAAGCCATTAGAAAACAATCTGTAACCAGTACTTCTATGCACAGAACGTCACCGTTAGCAGGGAAAGATGGGCAAGAGCTCCATGTAACTAGGATCAGTAGCTAAAGGAATGTTCAACACCTACCCTTGCTGTGCATTAAGAAAGGGATCACATAAATAGAGTGTGATCTACTAACTAACCTGAATCCATACCCTGTACTAGCAGTATTACTAGTAGGAAGGAGCTGCCAGCATGATGGAAAGCAGTTCTTCTGGTAGACATAGATCCACTAAAGGGGAATTTATTAACACAGGGTCGCTTACCTGTACAGAGTTCTGATTACTGCTGTGCTTACTTTGATGACTAAAGTTCAGATTTAAAGTAAACCTTTATTTGCAAGGTACAAGGTGAATTGGTAGCATGAATGAAATATAGTCCCCCTGGACAGTATAATAAGCACATATCAATGCCTGGTTCTGGCCCTCCCCTTCCAAATCTCTGAGCTCACTATTGGATCTTAAAATTGATGGGACAGCTTCAATGACCATTTATGAGGCTTAAGAGCAGCACATAACATTCCTACCTCAAACAGATATTTATGTTATTAAAGTTCCCCAGGTTTAATACTCCCAAGGCATATGGAAAGGATTTGAAGGATACATGCAGGATCCTGGGGCTGCCTGTGTTATATACCAATCAGCCATAACATTATGACCGCCCGCCTAATATTGAGTAGGTTTCTCTTTTGCCAGCAAAACCGCTCTGACCCATTAAGGCATGGATTCCCCTAGACCTCTGCACATTATCCAACTGAAAGAGGCCACTGCCATCAGGGAATGCCGTTTCCATGAAGGGGTGCACTTGGTCAACAACAATGTTTAGGTAGATGGTACATGTCAAAGTAATATCCACATGAATGGCAGGACCCAAAGATTCCCAGCAGAACATATCACAAAGCAACACACTGCCTCCGCTGGCTTGCTTTCTTCCTATAGTGCATCCTGATGCCATCTCTTCCCCAGGTAAGTGACACACACGCACCTGGCCATCTACACGATGTAAAAGAAAACGTGATTCATTAGGAACGGCTACCTTCTTCCATTGCTCCATGGTCTAGTTCCGATGCTTCCGCGCCCACTGTAGGCGCTTTTGGTGGTGGACATGGGTCTGCATGGGCACCCTGATCGGTCTTGTGTCTACACGGCCCCATACGCAAAAAACTGTGATGCACTGTGTGTTCAGACACCTTTCTATCGGAACCAGCATCATCTTTTTCAGCAATTTGAGCTATAGTAGCTCTTCTATTGGATCAGACTATATGAGCCAGCCTTCGCTCCCCACGTGGATCAATGAGACTTGGTTGCCCATGACCCTGTTGCCAGTTCACCGGTTTTTCTTCCTTGGACCACTTTTAGTAAGTCCTGACCACTGCAGAGTGGGAACATCCCACAAGAGCTGCAGTTTTGGAGTGCCTCTGACCCAGTCATATAGGCATCACAATTTGGTCCCTGTCAAAGATGCTCAACTCTTTACTCTTACCCATTTTTTATGGTTCCAACACATCAAACTCAGAGACAAAATGTTCACTTCCTGCCTAATATATCCCACCCACTTCCAGGTGCCAAGGTAACAAGATAATCAATGTTATTCACGTCACCTCTTAGTGATTATAATGTTATGGCTGATCAGTGTATTTATAATGCCACTTCACATTTTTTTTAATGAAAGGTATACGCTAATAATGATTTCACTCATTAGTAAAACACATCCAATCCATATATTCCGGTTAAAAAATCAAGTTTCTTATCTTTTTAATGAACAGTGATTGATCATCAAGTACAGAGTCGTGGCGTAATTAATTCATATTAACCCTGATAACAAAGGTCAGGGATGACTTGTAAGAAAGTCCTGATATTTTTTGCTCACTATAATTACCACAGACCTCTAACAGTTTATCTAATTAGCCATATGTTAATCTATTAACTTTACTGCAAATTATTACGCTATATTTTACTAATTTATGCTGCCAGGTCCCCTGTAAAGACATGCCAATTACTTACTGGCCAACATGACTGCATAATTGTTTCATATTGCTGTGAATTCATGACCTGCATATACATCATTAATGGCGATACATTGAGATTTCCACAAGAAACAAATTGGTATAGCTACACTTAAGGAGAATTATGGGGTGAGTGAAAAACACTCATCCACATAATTAAAGCCGACCTGTGGAACTGAAGCGGTCACAGGCCAGCTCTATTGATTGGGAAGTCGGCGAACACATAGCGCAATCGCTGACTTCCTGATCCTCTCCCCGCAGAGAGTGCTGACTATAACTGGAGGAACGGACAGGGTAGTGGGCGGGCACAGCTGGCTCTGCTTCTAGAGAGGAAGAGCCAGCTGTCAATCAACCAGCGGGGTGGTTCTCAACAGTATTTGTCGGGATCCGTTCCGGCTTCGGTGCGGCTTTGTGCCCTCAGCAATAGCCCGCTATTTTGGGTAACCAGAGGACATTAGCATATGTCCTCCTGTGACTCAGAAGGGAACTATGGCCAAAAAAGGTTGCCCCATAGTTCTCCTTTCATCCCTCTTAAAAAATAAAAATAGGATTTTTTTTTTTTTAAACTTGACCTACCCTTTAAATCACAATATTTACAACTGTGTCTGTCCCTGACAGACTGGTTGGGTTTTATGGTAGAAGAGATTATGCTGGAAATGCACAGTTTAGTGTACAATCCCAGCAACTGTAAAAACAGTGTGGCTGGGTGTTATACTGCAAGTCTTGTGAGCATATGCTGGAGTTATGTCATCAGTGACCATCCAATGGAGAAGACTGAAGACAAAAGACTCCTGACACGTAAGACAACAGAAGAAGACAGAGAAACAATGGGGGGTACAGACATTGCATCCCTAGAGGGCAGCACTCTAGGAGCGAAGTGTGCCATAAAGTGTACGTATGCTGCACAGTATATACTTGCACATTTCAGCAAGAGCCTGGAGACCCGCAACAGCAGAACTCAACTTAAAGAACATTTACTAAAAACATCACTAAATGCTACTACTTAATATAACATTAAAAACACTGTTACAGCTGCTAAGTGGCTCAGGCCCAGATCTGCAGAAACGCTACATAGGCCCTGGCCTTGGGGCAGCATTTCAAGTTGGCCAAGGCACAATACCCCTTTGTTTATGTATCGTAGCACATTTCTTTAAGTCTGCATGAATAAAGCAATAAGATGAGTGTATATGACTAATACAGCCCAGATAGCAATGATAACTTGCCACAAACTTGTAGGATGGATAAATTGTAATTCGCGTTAACTTGCTGCACATATTCCTGGCAAGTTGTAGACTTGCAGAACACTTGCAGCACAAGTTCTAGTTGACACTTTTTGAATTTGTAGCAAATTTGCTTGGCAAGTCTACAGCAAGAGTCCTGCAGGTCTTAGCAAGAGCTCTGCAAGCTCGCTGGTCTGGAGACTTGCAATGCAGACTTGCTGTAATTGTGCAACAAAATTGTGAAGCTTGGCAAGTCTGCAATAGTTTAGCATGTCATTTTCAAACTTGCAGCTCAACTGCTTGCTATCTGGGAGGGTGATCTGAGCAGCCACAAAACATCTCAGATGATTGGGACAGCACAGCACATGGTCAGGACATACAAAACATAAGATTTTAACCAGTTGTTGACACTGGGCATGCTAAATACATGAACAAAACTTAAGTGAAGTACACATGTGTTGTATGCCCTGTAATTCTGCCGCTTTCCCCCTCGCACTTGCCAGCAGCTCCCAGCTGTTCAGACGCAAAATACACATTAACAGTGTTTCTTTTGGAGTTATGTTTCATTCATCTATAGATCAAAGGAATAAGCTTTGATCTGCATATCATAGTAGTAAAAGCAACCTTAAAAAAAAAGCACAAAATCTAAACAAAAACTTTGAAATAACTTTGCCATTCTTTGTTCCAGAATCATAATTAGTGTCATTCTAAACAGGACACATGGAATAAAATGTATACATTTTATCAACAGTAACACTATTTTTTTAAAAAAATGTACACTGATCAAAGTGCATATTTTAACGGTTACATATTTATTGCAAAAAAACAACAACAATTTTACCTATACAATGTTTCTAAAAGAAAGCCTTGTTTGTCCTAAAACCAAGATATATGTATTCAGAGATATGTAATCAAACAAGGGAACAACAAAGCAGTCTTAGCTTCTTGTGCTGTCTCTTTAATGCTTGACACTTAGCTGGGGAGGCCCTAACCCTTGAAGGCCAGTTTACAGCACAAACAGTGCTTTCCAGAGCAGCCAGCCTCTGGAATGCACTGTATTGCAACCCGGACAGCTTCCTGCGTTCAGGGGCGGGAGGGGCGTGGCGGTGCACTGAATTCAATGGCAAAACAGCCACGTCCCTGACAACAGTGCGATTGTTCGCACCTGAACATTAGTGCCTGCGGTTTGGTCCAGTGTGATCTGTAAAAATGCTGCAAGCACTATCCGGTATGGGCAATCGCACTGCGGGCGGGGGGTGTGGCTGCGGTGCCATTGACTTAAATGCACTGTCACGCCCCCTCTCGCCCTTAACCACAGGGAACCGGCCCGGGTTGTGATACAGTGTGTTCCAGAGGCTGACTGCTCTGGAACGCATTGTTTGTGGTGTGAACTGGTCCTAACAGTTTGCCAAGGTACCACATAAACGTTTACTACACAAGCTGAGGTCTATGGGCATAGACGAAATAGTGTGTACATGGATAGAAAACTGGCTACAGGAACGGGTACAAAAAGTATCGATAAATGGCACCTTCTCGGATTGGGCTAGGGTCATGAGTGGCGTGCCGCAGGGTTCTGTCCTGGGCCCCATGCTGTTTAACCTATTCATTAAAGATATTGGGGAGTGGGGTAAACAGTCATGTTTCAGTGTTTGCTGATACCAAAATCTGGAGGGTAATAGACACTGAATCAGACACTAAGGCTGGGTTCACACCTAGGCGTATTGAATATGCGCGTCTGTCGCACGGTTTTTGTACCGCGATTCGCGGTAAAAAAGTTGAGCGATTCCGAAGGCTACTTGGCTGTATCCCAATGTAAAACGCCCTACAAAACGGCCCAAAGAAGTACATGTACTTGTTTGAGCGTAGGTGTGAAATACGGAAAGGTGTGAACCAGACCCATAGAAAACAATGGGATTTTCATGTTTGTATGTTTTGTTGAGCGTTCATAGAGCGTTAATGTAGGTAAATGTAAAGTTGTGCACTTTGGGGTTAAAAATAAGAAAGCGGATTACACACTAAGGGGAACTCCACTAGGGAAGTCCGAAAGGGAAAAAGATTTGGGGGTCATTGTAGACCACAGGCTGAATAATAGCACGCAGAGTCAGGCTGCGGTAAACAAAGCTAGTAGAGTCCTGTCCTGTATTAAGAGGGTAATGTTTTGCAGGGACAAGTCTATAATTCTGCCACTTTATAGATCACTGGTTCGGCCTCATCTGGAGTATGCGGTCCAGTTTTGGGCACCAGTGAACAGAAAGGATGTCCTTGAACTGGAAAGAGTCCAGAGGAGGGCAACCAAACTCATAAAGGGGATGGCGGACCTGAGCTATGAGAACAGGCTACTAAATTTAAACATGTTCTCATTGGAGATAAGGAGATTACGCGCCTATAAACATAAATACGCGTCCGGTGCCCCAGCGCGCAAAAATTACAATTGCGCTACACATGTTACATATCGCCGCGAACGTCGCAGTGAGAGCAATCATTTTAGGGCCATCAATCACTGATAACACTAAACTGATGAGCAGTAACAGCTTTTAAAGCGTCGCCTATGGCCAATTTTGGGTATTATCGTTTTTTGAGGTTTCGCGCGCGCACGCAATTTTAAGGCTTGACATGTTTAGTGTCTTTTTACCCGACGTGACCCCATCTTTTATATTTTACCAAAAAATTGGGTAATAATAAATGTTTTATCATTTAATATAGGGGAAACTGTTTTTTTTTTTAAATTTCGGTAATTTTTCCTTAATATAGTAAAAAAAATAAAACCCCCAGTGGTGAATAAATACCACCAAAAGAAAGCTCTATCTGTCCCCAAAAAAGGGTATAAAATTCATTTCAGTACAGCGCTCCATGACGGAATAAATGTCAGTCAAAGTACCGCAGCGCTGAATACTGAAAAATGGCCTGGATGGGAAGGGGGTTTAACACCGCGGATGTCAACTGGTTAACTCAACTTTTTAACTCCATGACAAGGACGAGAGGCCACCACTTAAAAGTGGTGGAGAAAAAATTTCAGCTCAAGGGGCGAAGGGGTTTCTTCTCAGTTAGATCAGTCAGGGTCTGCAACTCGCTGCCACATGCTGTGATTTCGGCTGAGAGTGTGGAATAATTCAAAAGTCGATTGGACGATTTCCTTAGAGACCGTAATATACAAGAGTACAAGTACTCTTAAGTTTGAGATCACACAGGGACCGATACTGTACATACTACACATCAGTAGGACCATACACACACAAACTAGGTTGAACTTGATGGACATATGTCTTTATGTAACCTCAAATACTATGCAACTGTGTAACTATGTAATGGTTAAAGGAAACTCCCTAATCCTTGGCTAACAGTAAACTAACTTCAGTCCTAATTCTTAACCTGACTAACACCTCTTTCAGCATACACAGTATCTGGTGCTGGATATATCAGCACTGAAAATCACAGTGCCAAACTGAAATGACAGCGTGGAAATCTCATAATTTAGACAAGACCCTTCACTTGCTGCAAAAAAGTTTAGCAGTAAAGTCAGTTTACTCATAAACTTTTGCACAAATAAAAGCTGGAAAACCAAGGATTCCTGAATCTGTGGCAGGTGATAACACTAGAGTAAAAAATACACAGAAAAGGAGACATTTTACCAGTTTTAACATTCAATATAAAAATGAAATCTGTCTGGTGTCCGATGGGTTCAGAGGCTCCCGCCATGACGCACAGCAGTGAATGGGAAATGCGTTGGTGTTAAACAGGATGAGCATCAGACATCATCAAGTAAAACTGCACAAACTATTCCATATCCTGGGATAATCTAAGCTCTTCTATGAAATTGTGATAATTAGCTTGCTTTCATATAACAAGATGTTATTTTGATTTTTGTAACTGTTAAAGTCCATAACCAGATACTTTCTAAAAGCTTAAAAGTTCAAGTGACAAACACTTTTTAAGTGGCAGGTGTTCCATTTGTAGTAAAGGCTAAAATTAACTAGCAAGCTTTGCTTTACACAAATTGCTTAAAGTCAAGGAACAGATAAACAGAACAGAAGGCATTTTAGTACTCAGAAGATCCAAAGATCATAATTTAACATATTTGTATAGATAAAACTAGAAATTGAATATACGTTGTAAACGTATAATGTAGTAAACAACCATATTTATGAGACATGATAACGCAGAAATTAGTGAGAAATGCAGCACCAATTAAAGGCATGCTGTAAGAAGAGGTGTTAGGGTAAGTACAGACAAACAATGCAAGTCCACCACTGAATAGTCCATAAAATTTTCAGATCATGTATATGGAAGCACTACTAGAAATCCCTTGGGAAAAACTATATAGCTGGTTTGCAATTAAGGTATGCAATGGATGGGTCAAGGTCTAATTTTCATAGGGATTGCATTTTATCTAATGGCTACTTAGAAGCATATGTATAAAGCAGTGAATGTGACTTTCACAAAATATTCAGTGGTGGTAAAGGGAACCTGCGTACGATCCCATCAGCTCTTTTGTTTCATATAGCCATAGAACCACTATCTCGATATCTCCCCTGAACTTTAACGAATAAAAGGCAGGGGGCATGGAATGGAGAACAGCCTTATTTGCTGATAATATTCTCTATTGCTATCACAAGCCTCCTATGTGATAGCAAAGAGGAAGTGACATGTCCTCTTTATGGAGACCTCAGGGGTCCATTAGACCCCCTAATATCACCTAGGGGCCCCCAAAGAAGCGGAGAAAGCAGAGATCTGCTTCACCAGCTTTTCCTCCACTTCCTGTCCCACAGAGTAAGAGATCAGATCCCTACAAAGAGAGAGGGATTGGCATTTGTCACAGTAACATGAGGGACCCATTTGAAGGTTTAA
>NW_017306547.1:581360-599544 GCF_000935625.1 Nanorana parkeri
CCCCGCTTTGCTTCTAGGGTGCTTTCTCCCTATTCAACAAAACAGCTTCCGGCAGCAGTAACACAAAATAAAAAGGCCTACTCCAACTTAGGAGTCTAACAGTAGTTTCCCTGACTACTTCCTACTGGAGCGGCTATTTCAGCTTCCAGTACCAAAAGAAACATAAAGAAACACAGTCTTTAACGTGTAATTTTTAGCCAGACCTTATCCCACAGTCCAGTCTGTGTATGCATCCATTCAGCCCAGAATGGATCTCTCTCTCCCCCCCCTCTCAGTCACTATCAGGTGCAGGCTAATTAATAGAGAGAGGAGGTGTACCTGTTGGGGCAAGGCTTAACTCCTTCCTAGCCAGGGAAAGTTGCCCTTTTCAATCTTTCACTGACATACACAAAATCATATACCCTGTCACACCATCCAAAACGATTTTGTTACCGTCAGGTTTTTATTAATGTCCATGTCCTTGATGGGGAAATATCCGTTCGGACAAAACAAAAAGTGATAGGAAATCCTTCTTTTGACAGCCAGTAGCAATTCAGGTGTCCCCATAGGGAAATTCTGTTTTCGTGACAACTGTGAGAGAGACTGGAAGGAGGGCTGAATCTCACCAATGGGCACACAGATTTAAAAAAAATACCTAACAGATGTTCTAAATTACCCCAAGCTTTCCGAAAACATAAAACTCTGTGCCAAAGTTAACAAATCTGTTCATTTGTACCACATACGCTGTCCAATTTTGTTTACAATATTCCTGAATGCTCTACAAAAGGACAAACCGGTGTAGGCCAGCTTTTAGGAATCATAGAAGGCATTTAAAAAAAAACCTTCTAACATTCATAAACCTACAGTAACTATTCAGCAAGCATTTTGCATGAGATTCCTAATCCCTGTTCACATTTCTATATATTAAATGCAGAATGGCAGTTTCCCAGCTCTGCTGAACACATCATTTGTTTCTTGCAGCCAAGTACAAATGTGGGCAAAGTCACGTTTCTGACGTCACAAAACACCATCTATGTGATCCCAGTAAGGTTCATGTTTAAACATTCCCACAGAATGTCATAAGCACTAAAAATACACTTTCACATATTCCCTACGTGTACATCATGTACTTAACATGACCTTATCAAAAGAATATGGTGGCTTGCCAGGTTGTAAGGTCTAAAAAAAAGAGAATGGTATAGACTCTGATCATTCAAACATTATTCATAGAGGAGAACAGCAGAATCAACATCTGACTCATAACTTGCTGTTTGCTAATCATTTTGCCTTGACTCTGCAGGAATGTTGTAGCTGGGAATGGATGTCATGTTGCTCGGTAACAATATATGATGTATTCTGTGTGCTAATCATGGCTCCCCCACAAAATAACATATCAGTGGTAACATAACCAAGAAAACTGAGAAAAATCAACTAATTTAAGTTGTTTAAGTACAGGATTTTTCTGATTTAAAGAATACACATTTATATCAGATGACAAAGGACCATCCTTTATACTAAAGTAACTGAACAGCTAGGTTTTTTTCCAGCAATGCCCACCAACCATACTGCATACAGCTGATTTGAGAGCTAGAGGATTCCTAGTTCAAGTCTACATGGAAAGGACATCATTCTCACAGAAGCAGCTGTCAATTGCGTGTTCAGTTTGATGGCTCCACGAAGGTCTTCAACGCTCTAACTGCTGCTCTTGAATGGCTGGACTCCATCCGTTGTTGTCCTGTGGTTCATAATTTTTTGTTCTCTTTTTGTGTCTCTACGTGCTCAACAAATTTACCTCTTTTTATCCATAGACTGTCTCCTGCAGTTTTGGGACCACCTGTATTTTCATATCATTAAGCTGAGGGTGCACTTTCCCTTGCAGGGAGCTGCAGGGGATATGTGGTAATGTATTTACCTTGACAGTTGTTATTGCCTATATTGCCTCACCCTTGTGAGTATTCTGTTATACGCCTGTTACTTTTTCTAGTTTTGAGACATTAAGCTACTCAACTAACTTGTGTTTTGTTTTGTGGAATGGCAGGGATTTTTTTAATGTATGTTTTTGTTCTGATCATAGTCTTTCCTCCTCCCGCCTTGATTTGGCTTTTGCTAATAGTAACCTGCTTTACCATGCACTGGACTCTTCCTACTTACCTGGAGGCCTGTCCAAACACTTGCCTCTTTGTGTAACGTTGTCAGTACTTTCTAAACCAGGCATGCAATCTTGGCACCTGACATCTACTTGGATCTCCAATATTACGGTGGAGACTTCACTACAGCCCCACTTATCTACCTACTGTAGTATAACTGCTGATTCTGCTTCATGTTCTATGGTGTGGGATGCTTTCAAGGCCACTACCAGGGGTGAATATATTTTGGCAATTAAATATGCTAGAGGGGTCTACAATTTTGAATTGTCGCAGCTGCAGGATCAGGAGCATGAGTGTGCTGTGTCCCAAGCTGTGGATCTGTCCTCGGATACCCTATAGAAGTTGCTGGTGGTCCGCAGGTAATTGCTACTTTATCACCAATCCCTGACTCACTCTACTCTTCGTAGGCAGACTGAGGGCCTATTTGAGAAAGGGGATAAAAATTGAAAGCTTTTGGCCATGCTTGTAGTGGAGCAGCGGATGGATTTGGTTATTCCGTGTATTCAGGAGACCGATGGTGCATTGTTGACTGATCCAGGAGACATCACTGCCCCTCTTGCCTCACACTCCCTTGTGGCAGAACCCCTGTCTTAGTCATTTTAACTCTATCCAATAGTTTGGGCCTCCAGGAATGTGTTAACTTTAAATTATATTGTTCATGATTGTGTCTTGCGGTCCTTTGAGGATCTCAAGACCTCCTATGCCTTGCAAAATTTTTATTTGTTCTGTTATCTCCAACTCCGCCATGCATTTTCTTGTCAATTCCGTTGGGGCCACCTTTCTCTCCACTAGAGTAGAACTCCTGCAAGGGATGAAAATTCCATCTTTAAGTTACTCTTTCCCGGGGAATACAGCTCTTGGAGGGGTGCTGCCGAGGTTGTCAAATTGACTGTACTGCACTCGGAGGTCACAGAGGACCTGTGGGGTAGTCTTGTGGCCATTTTGATATCTGCTCTGGATCGCTTTTTAACTTGGCTTATCTCAGCCCACTCCTATTCTCCCTAATTATCTAATTATCTATGGTTCCACCAAATCACATGAATGGAGTAATATGGAGGCAGAATGAAACAGGTTCAAACTATACTGTTACAGAAGAAGTTGATACTTGCATTTAACTTCAGCTGCCTCTACTAATCATTTTGATATACAGTTTTTACAGAACTTCTGCTTATACATTGTGCATCATATGCCCAGTTATCTTTGTGTCAGGGACACTAGTCTTTATATGCATATAGTTATAGTATATAAGTAAACGTTAAAACCTATCTCCAGTTAAAAAAAAACTACCTCTTCCCTTTAAGTGGAGTTACCCCACACTGCAAGGGTTTGACTACTTGGTTTTGTCTAGGGGACCTTTGTAAAGCACTTTTATTTACCTATTCCCCACTCCAACTGGCTTCAGGACAAGCGTCCACAGCCTCTTCCCCCTTCTGCTCCAGCGGTTGGATGTCCGCTGATGTTGTCACGTCCAATGCAGGGCCCATAGTCCCGCATTATACATGATGACACAGAGGGACAGTCCAAAAGCCAGAGCAAAGGGGAGAGAGGTTGGGTAAGTAAAAGTCCTCTACACCAAACTAGCTAGACATACTGTAAACAAACAGTTATTCTTTGCAGTGTGTAGGTGGTCCAGCTGCAAGGGTAGTTTTCTTTTATGCAGAGATAGGCTTAAACTGTCTGCTTTAAATAACATTTAGACTGGCCTTAGAGATGTCTCCTTAAGAAATCAGAATCAAGTTGCTCATGTAATGGACTAAAGCAGCACACAATGTTAATGCTTTCCTTCTCTCTGCTTACTGAGTAGAAGATAGGAGTGATCAGCAGGCATGGAGGGTTCTCTTTGCAAACATTTCTATGTATGATAATGAGTACTTCTGAGATTTGAAGTACATGTCACTTCCAAGTGGTTCCCCATAAACGGCCCTATTCCTACACTGGTGTTGGATCAGGCCATTTATGGTCATCCACAGTTCATATTGTGTGATAGGCACTTCAGGACATATCTCACTAAGTAATCATTGTTTATCAATATCAATGATTGTAGCAGAACAGACTGAAAGGAACTGTCTTCCTTTCATATATGTTCTCAATAATACAATATCCTCTTTGTTAGTCTTACTTTTCCGCAGCTTTATATTTTTCTTCCTGACAACAGAAATTTTGTTGTTTTGAATTTACTAATGTTGATAGGTTTAGGCTGCCGTTCTGCTGCTTTTCTCCAGGCTCACTTTTGGATTAAAAAACGCATCTAAGATATAAAGTCTCTCAGGCTTTCTCTCTGAAAGAGTTTATCATTATCCTTTGGGCCTAGCTGCTAGGCCTGTTCCATTATTAAATCTGTTGCTCAGCTGAGTTTCCATGTCTTTTAATCTATGACTTGTCATCTCCCCCTTGCTGAGTGTAGATGTTTGAGACTCAACTCCTGACAGCACTAGAAACTGTACAGACCCTTCAGATCATTGCCGTCATGCCTGATGACTCCAGCTATGGCATACTTTGTAAATATCCTCATGCCTAGCACTGGAGAGCGGTAAATGTAAGGGAAGGAAGAATGTTGGAGAAATAGTGTATGGTTCCATATTGTCATTGATTTCTTTCCTTCTTATTTTATGAATTACTTTCAAGCCTTGGTTTTTAACCATTAATCCCCAGTAAAATAGCAGATACTGTATATGTGTAGGAGTGTGTGTGGACACATATAGGTATAGATGTCATCAATCATTGCATTCTGTTTTTACACAGCATCCAAACTGTTTTGGAATTGGGGTTGTATATTGAAGTGGACCTATAGTGAATGGTAAAGCTATGTTAACATTCTCACAAGAATGGATAATAAAGGGTAAAAGAAGAGCTAAAAAATTATATTTTGAACAAAGGTGAACTAATAAGTTCACCTTTGTTCAAAAATTCCAGAAGCCCCCCTCCCTAGCCCCTCATTACATTAGCTGTGACACCCACTTCGCAGGTCCATACATACCTTTCCTACCACAGCTGTGGCTGCCAGTGCAAGTATGTTTCAATCAAGTTTATGCGAGTTATACAGCCGATTGGCTGATGATGACATTTTTCATCTTGGCACGCTCAGCTATGCGAGCTCTCGCAAGCGGACGTGCTGTAGAGAAAATTACAGGACACACAGCTCGCAAAGTCTGCACGCCACCGCTCCACTCTGCTTCGCGTACAGTGTGTCACAGTCTTTATGCAAAATGATTTATTATTATTATCCATTCTAAAGTGCCAGCATAGTTTGCAGTGCTGTTTATTGAATAAAAAATAGGTTTAAATTAGACTTTAGACAAAACAAGTACAGAGACATGTAACGGAAGTAAAGAGGATCCAGCCCATACAAGTTAGCTATCTAATTTTTACAAAACTTGGTTCAAATAAAAGTGATGGGTACTCCACTAGGAAAGTCAGAAATGGAAAAAGATTTGGGGGTCATAGTCTACTATGGATTGAGCAATAGCATGCAATGCCTGGCTGCGGCAAACAAAGCTAGCTTGAAAAATTTTAGGGTGTCCAACTAGTCAGTCAAAAATGTCACCAGTCAGCATGACCGAACTATAGCCTTGCAATTAATGTTAAAAATTTTTAGGGACAGATAGAGCTTTCTTTTGGAGGTATATAAGCATCACTGTGGTTTTTATGTTTTACTATATAATGAAAAAAGTACTGTAAATTTTGGAAAAAAAAAGGTTTTCCCTACATTATGTTAAAAAACATTTATTCTTACCCATATTTTTGGTAAAGTATAAAAGATGGGGTCACGTCGGGTAAAAACGTTATATTTGCCTGATGAAGGGACCTCTTTGGTTCCAAAACGTTGCATGGAAATGCTACACCATTTAGTCAATAAATAGATTGACTGGAAGCTACATTGGAGTGCGAGTGACTTTTTTGGTTTATTGACGTCGGGTCACCACCATGCATGCCAAGACACCAAACATGCCAAGCCTTAAAATTGCGAGCGCCCGCAAAATCGCAAAAAGCAACCACACCGAAAATTGGCCATAGGCGACGCTTTAAACACTTTTAACACTATCGGTTTAGTGTTATCAGTGATTGATGGCCCTAAAATTATTGCTCTCATTCCGACGTTTACGGTGATATGGAACATGTGTGGCACAATAGGCACAATTGTTGTTTCGCACGTAGGTGCACCCGACGTATGTTTGCGCATGTGGGGGACGGGTGACTTAAAAAAAATTAGTGTTTTTTGTATGCTTCTTTCATTTTTTTTACACTTAACTTTGTTGCTATCACATGGGGGCTGAGAAGCCCCCGATGTGATAAGCCAATTTACATGACAGGTCCTCTTTATGGAGAAATCAGGGGTCTCCAAGACCCCTAATGTCACCTTGGGACCGCTAGAGAAGCTGATGAAGCAGAGATCTGCTTCACCAGCTTCTGAAGCTGGAGAGTGACAGCAGAATGCAGAAGTAATGTAATATACATCACTTCCTACATTCGGGGACTGGAAAGGAGGTCAGAGGGAGTTTGTGTAGCGATCTCTTTTTGATCTCCTGTCACAGAGCAGCCGTGCCGGCAACCGGCAACGGCAGTGACAGCTGCTGCTAATATAAGTGATCGGGCGTCTCTAGAGACGCCTGATCGCTTGAATGTAAAGCTCACGGCCGGCCGTGGTAATTAAACACTACTAAAGCTACTAAAAAGCTACTCATCCGGTTCCGCCGTCCTCGTGTTTTCGAACCCTGGTCATGCATTAAAAAAGGGATGTACAGTAGAGACAAAGCAATCATTTTTCCACTTTATAGATCGCTGGTTTGGCCTCCTCTTGAGTATGCGATTCAGTTTTGGTCACCAATCCACAGAAAGGATGTCCTTAAGAAGGGCAACGAAACTAATTAAGGGTCTGGAGGACCAAAAAGGTACGAGACAAGGTTGCTAAATTTAAACTTGTTCACGTTAGAAGTGAGGAGATTAAGAGGGGACATGATTTTGATATACAAAATGTTTTGTGGTGATGGCAACATCAGCAATAAACGTTTTACTGTAAATTCCCTAAAAAAGACTAGAGGCTACCACCTAAAATTGGTGGGGAAATGATTTAACCACAAAGGGCATAGAGGCTTCTTTTCAGTTAGAGCGCTTACATTTTGGAACTCTCTTCCACAAGCAGTGGTATCAGCTGAGAGTATTGAATCATTCAAAAATCATTTAGATACTTTCCTCAGAGACCATAACATACAGGGGTGCAGGTACTTTTAATGATTAGGCCACACAGGGACATGTATAAACACACACATGCACAAACACACACAAAGGTTGAACTTGATGGGCCTGTGTCTTTATTCAACTTCAAATGTAACTATAAAAACAAATGAGGACCATACCTAGCAAGGTGCACATGTGCAGTTTAGCGAAAAAAACAAACATTCTAAGCAAAAAAAATAAAAAATCTAAACGGTTTCAAAAATTTCCATTCAAACAGAGGTTGTTGTATATATTTGCAAATATACATGGCATCATACTGCCGCTTCATAGCAAAGTATGGTCCCTAATGTTAGTCTAATAGAGCTCCCAACTTGAATTAAATATAGTAAAAAATAAATTTAGAACAAATATACCTTGAAGGTAGCCTCTTATTTCTTTAAAGTGTAGGGACACACTAGAAGCCTAGATTCACTCAAGGGTAGCTAAAGACCTCCAGTATGTACAGTATCTGCACCAAATCTGTAGACAAAACAAGTCACAGGACAACGGGAGGAGAAAAGTATTTTGCCTGTATGAGCTTGCCATCTAAATAACAATAAATTATTTATGATCCCCCACTGTTACTCAGAAATAACACCCAGTGACCAAACAGCTTGAATTAAAACATATATATAGGTATTTTCCATGATTAGCTCAACCCCTAAACAGTTCTCCTTTGCCTATGAGTATCCCAAAGGTGATGAAAGTGGGCATGTGGCTTTACAGGATGCCAGAAGAACATTAAGCAAATAATATTTGAAAAAGTGGTGAAATTTAATGACTTGTCACTATAAGGAAGCCACTTTTGGTGTTATTCCGCCTATTCCAGACATCCCTCAAATGCCCTAAAAGTAACCAATGACAACATGAGTAAGGGAAGAAACCTGCCAGTGCCAACAGCTATATCCACTACAGAATCAGAAAGAAACAATCGGCCAAAAGCCTAGTGTGACTGATTTTGTTTTTTTTAAACTGAAACACTTGGTAAAAACAAGAGAATTCAAATGTAGGTCTCTAACATGCAACAAACATGCACTATTCAAATATTACCGGCACACTTGTTTACCAGAAATGATTGTGTTAATTCATGTTGAAACTCACTCCACTGTGCAGCTGTATTCCCATCTTTGGTAATTTCCCACTGGAAGACTGCATTGACTTTTTTAACCAGTTCATTCCCAACATCTTTAACACGACGGCTGATTTCTTCAAAGACAAGGTCACTCTGCAGTTCTGTACCCTACAAAGCAAAAGTCATCAGCTAAACAAGCCATTAGAGGACACCTAGCAATCATTTGTTACGACAGGTAAAAATACACAAAACGTTAATACTGATAATGATCCAGTATGCGGTAACTGCAAATCAATATCAAGTGCCATATAGTGGACTATCTCACTTAGTAATTTATATGATACTGCATGCCATAAAACTGAATCTTAGAACAATACCCTGTCTGCCGTACCGATAATGCTGATTAGAAAAACCTCCAATTAGGATGTATTTTGTATATTTTAGATAAAACTGAACATACGCTAAATGATAACTACTAATTCAACAGTAAAGAGGGCATTATGAGGAGACATAACGTATGCCATCTGGAATGTAGTATGCATATGACATATCATTCAAATGAACTGAGCTGCCTTTCTAAGAGGAAGTCCTAATGTGCCCTATAAACAAGTTATATAAAGGAAGGTTTAAATTGCCTTAATTACTAGCACACAAAAGATGGCGGTCAGATCATTGCACATTTACCTATTGTACACATTTTTGTTGTAATATGGTTGCTTTGTGTAAAATTTAGTATACAAGGGTATCTGAAAACTGATTCAAGGGGTTTACCTAATGGCAGAGCTATTCCATCTCCAGAAAGTCCATGTTAGCTTTTTACACACCACTGCTGCCAGGGAGCCTTAATAATTGAAGGTCACCTAATACTAAGTCTAGCATAAATTTGTAAAATGTCTACCTCTGTTATACAGCACAGTATATTTTCTATGCCCCTGGTAAAATTCTTTGAGAAACAGCGGAGACCTACACATTGGCTTCTGCACACAGCAGTATATTGGAAGTGAATCTTGACCTTTTTCCATATATGACATTGGAGCCTAACTGCTTTATACCAGTTCCGTAAATGGACACAGTGTTAAAATGGCATAGACTGTAGATATGACTGCAATTAGTTTGCACCAATTAAACAAATCATGGGAAACCTTAGGACATAACACCATCTACTTTGCCCTTAAAAGGCCAGACTAGTCCTCGCGTTTCAATGTGTTAATGGTGACACAATTACAGCAGAGCTTTATTGAATTGTTAGTCATGCATCTCGCAGCACTGTGCTGAAAAAGAAAATCAGGATAACAAGACGACAGAAGAGGAATCGATGGGGACTTCTAACAGACATGTCTATTTTTCTTTTTAAACTAATTGTGTTACACAGCGTAATGTAACACCAGTGACAACAGTATTGATGCTCTGCTTTTCCCCTGTAAACATAATAACAAATCAATATGGCAAGATAGAACTCAATTGCACTTTTATGCTTGCATTCATGTCTACCTTGTGGTTTCTGGGGCTGAAACAATCAGCTGTTCATCTGAGATCTAACCACTATAGGCAGGACAGAGTAAACAAATGTGGGGATTTGCTATCATCTGTTCAGTTAGGCTGCTCTAAAATGAGTAAATTACTCATAACACGTAAGTGGTAAAAGATATTTTGTCTTTCATTTGAAATATCACATCATGGTGCAAATTCTCCTCAAGCAATCAGAACTCTGGATGCTGGAACTAGGGCAACCAACTAATCGATTAATCGATGATGAGAACAGTGGTCAGCTTATCCGATTAGCTAGTTCGATCCCCTAGCTCTCTCCTTCATGCTGGGAGGAGGGCACAGCAAGCAGTGGGTGGGTGCAATAGAAAGCCTGCCATTGGCTATTGAAATTTCACTACCATTGCTAAAAAAAAAAAATTGCTAAAAAAAGAAATTCCACTACCTGCTGTATTTACATTCAGCTGCCGTCTGCGGAATCTTGCCACTGGCAGCTAAACTATATTGCCAAAAGTATTGGGACACCCTTCCAAATCATTGGATTCAGGTGTTCTGTGAAACTTTCTTGCTACTAAATATTCCACGGTCACCTGTTAGTGGTATTATAACAAAGTGGAAGCAACTGGGAACAACAGCAACTCAGCCATGAAGTGGTAGGCCACGTAAAATGACAGAGCGGGTTCAGCGCATGCTGAAGCACGCAGAAGTCGCTAACTGTCTGCAGAGTCAATGGCTACAGACCTCCAAACTTCGTGTGGCCTCCAGAGTGGCACAACAACAGTGCGTAGAGAGTTTCATGGAATGGGTTTCCATGGCCGAGCAGCTGCATCCAAGCTTTACATCACCAAGTGCAATGCAAAGCATGGTGTAAAGCACGTCACCACTAGACTCTAGAGAAGTGGAGGTGTTTTCTCTGGAGTGACAAATCACGCTTCTCTGTCTGGCAATCCGATGGATGTCTCTGGGTTTGGCAGTTCCCAGGAGAACGGTACTTGCCTGACTTCATTGTGCCAAGTGTAAAGTTTGGTGGAGGGGGGATTATGGTGTGGGGGTTGTTTTTTAAGGGTTGGGCTTGGCCCCTTAGTTCCAGTGAAGGGAACTCTTAAGGCATCAGCATACCAAGACATTTTGGACAATTTCATGCTCCCAACTTTGTGGGAACCGTTTGGGGATGGCCCCTTCATGTTCCAACATGACTGCGCACCAGCGCACAAAGCAAGGTCCATAAAGACACGGATGAGCGAGTTTGGGGTGAAGGAACTTGACAGGTCTGCACAGAGTCCTGACCTCAACCCCATAGAACACCTTTGAGATGAATTGGAGCGGAGACTGCGAGCCCGGCCTTCTCGTCCAACATCAATACCTGACCGCACAAATGCGCATCTGGAAGAATGGTCAAACAATCCCATAGACACACTCCTAAACCTTGTGGACAGCCTTCCCAGAAGAGTTGATGCTGTTATAGCTGCAAAGGGTGGGCCAACTTAAAATTGAACCCTACGGACTAAGACTGGGATGCCATTAGAGTTCATGTGCGTGTAAAGGCAGGCGTCCCAATACTTTTGGTAATATAGTGTATCATTCCCTGGCTGAAGCTATTCAACGCCATGAGCTTACAATACAATTATTTTTTTTAAAAATTCATAACAGGTGGGAAAAAAGTAATCTTTGGTTTCGCCCTGACAAATTCTGCTGCAGGAGGTGCGTTGCAGTGCCATTCATTTCAATGACACCCCAAACGCGCCTCCCACCCACAGTGTGATCGCCCACACTGGAACGCAATGCTGTGCGTTCCATTGCTGAGCGATTGCAAAAAATTGTGCATGCAGTTTTATTCTTTTGTAAACTTTATGTTTGTAACACTGCATTTGTGTATTTCTTTTTTAAATTATGGTATTTTATGTAATATTTTTGTTATACGATCTAAAAAATAATCAGCCAACTAATCCATTATGAAAATAATCATTATTTGCAGCCCTAGATGGAACATGCTTACTCTCGCTTCACCTGGAAATCCAAACATACATAAAGCAGAACTAAAATATGCTTAACACTACACTCATGTGATCATAAATAGTAATGTTGTCACATCTTAGCCTTCAAAACTCAGTAATTTGCTTTGTGTTTTTCCTTAAATTAGATTCTTCCCACCATGTGTCTTCTTCTCAGCCTCAATGCATCCTTGTAGAGAGAATGACTGGAAGCAGAGGTTATATCACAAAGAAAATTTGAATAGTAAGACTGATCCCTGCAGCACCATCAACTGCTCAATTTGCAGAGAGCTGAGGAAAGCCCGTGACTTCTGAGCTAGGCAGATAGAACAGATAGTGACCTGGCCAGGATTCGAACCAGGGACCCACAGTGCTACAAAGGCAGAAGCTGTTGTACCTATACCTCACCTTGGACACATATAGATGCAGCCATTATGAAGATACCTTTGCAAGTATGCAAAGTATATTTATTTTATAGGTATTTTGAAATAAATGTATGTATAAATGGTACAGCTACATTTATGCTTTAAATCTGCTTTATGGCATGAATATACCAGAATGTGTAGAGGGTTGTGTATAAAAGGCAATTGTTTTTTGCTTCAGACCTGTGTTTGTGAAGCAGTCTGGGAAGGTTTGGAGCAATACGCTCAATTCACAAATTTTCAAACACAAGTTCACAGATCTTTCTTTTAGCCAAATAAGTGTAATTTTCTAACCCCATTGGAAATAATTGTTACTTGTTTTACATGAAGGATCCTTATCCTAGTTCTTTCGCTTTGTGAATGAAGCCTGATTTCTGAATTTTGGTTTGGATCCTATAAAACAGTGCTCAGCTGTACTTACCAAATGCAAACAAAAGTAAGTCAGCAGGTAGTCAAAAACAGCTCAAACTATTCTCACACTCAAGCTATTTTTCTCAGAAAGGAATGCATGCTACTTGTTCTCGAGTCTGCCGACTCTGTACACAAACTCTGGGGCAGCCATATAAAAATAAATCAGAGCTCAGGGTAGAGTACCATAGCAAATTTTCACTCTGTGTGCAATGTGTGACATTTTATGAGATAGAGTAAATGCCTCTTTTCCTTTTATTAATCTGTCTCAGAACAATCAGTCGCTAACATCCTTAACTTGTTTGAATATACTAAAAATCTAAAAGAGATGATCAACCTATCTTGCTGCAACGTTCCATCAGTCCATGACAACATGTCTATGGGAAAGAAAATAATTCTTCACAGATCACACAGTATTCTGAGCATTTTCAGCCCAGTAGAGAGCTCATTATCTTTCATTAGTCTGCAGTGCTAGTGCATACCAGACTGCTTAGGACTGGCTGTAAATCCTTCAAAAATCTGCAGCTTCATCTGATCTTCAAATTCTAATACATGCAAACACATACTAGAGATACTGACTTCCACTTATTATCCTTACCTGAACCGCATCTCTGGACTGCACATTACTAACAGTTGATGTAAGGTCCACATAGGCACCCGCGATAGCAATCTCACCAGTCTCCTTGACCTGAAACAAAGGAGCAGCTCAGTAACTTTCCCAGCTAGCAGTCCTTAAGGATTCTCAAGTAAGAACAAACATTTCAGGTCACTTTATCTTGACTGTAGTCATCTTCCCTGACATTTCATGACATGTGTCATCCAGTCCACACGGAGATCAATAAGTCTGATCCCTTGCTGGATCACATTGACATCACTCAGTGGTATAAAAGGTCAGATGTCTTTCAAACATCTTTAATGATTTGTTCTCTAAATTAGGCTGTGTCTATATAAATTGTCCTGTTTAGTGTCATTTTCTCTGCTTTTTGCTTGAAAGAAGACACCTTTGGGTTAAACAGACAGAAGAAAACGTTAAACTGAAGAAAACAAAAAGGTTTAAAATACAATCTTTTTGTAAATAATCTTTTTTTCTATAATGCAGCCCAATTTATTTTCTTCTCATTAATCTACACTCAGTACCCCATAATGACAAAGTGAAAACAGAATTTTAGAATTGTAATTGGCCTAGCATCTTATGTATATTTTTCATGTCTGTTTATGCTAAGTAATGTGACAGTCTCCATTCACACACATCTGTGATGCAGCTTTGCAGGTGCATTGCAGGATACATTGCTTCAGGGCAGTCCATTCATTTAAATGGGCTGCCCACTGCAGCTAAATAACACTCAAAGAAGTCCATGACCCTTTTTCTTTTAAATCGCATCGCACCTTAAAAGGAGAACTATGACATGAGTGATTTCCACTCATCTCATAGTTCTAAGCCGACCTGTGACAATGAGACAGTCACAGGTCGGCTCAGTAGATCGGGAGGTGAGGGAACACATACCGGGTTCCCTCACCTCTCGATCCTGTCACGGCTCTCTGCCGTGACAGGGGGAGGGGCTGGATTCCCCTCTCCCCGCTCCGATCTGCCAGCGCTGACTGGCGGAACGGACGGGGGAGGGGGCGGGTACAGCTGGCTCTGCCTCTAGATAGGCAGAGCCAGCTGTCACTCACGCAGCTGGGCGGATCCCGTCATCTAAGTCGGGATCCGCTCCAGGTGCGGCGTCTCAGTATACCGCGAGCTGTAGCTCGCGGTATACTGAGCTTAGGGTAACGGGAGGACGCTAGTTTGTGTCCTCCCGTTACCCCAAGGAGAACTATGGGGAAAAACACTGACCCCATAGTTCTCGTTTAAGGCATGTTAATAGTCTACTATGTGATTATTATTATTACTATTATTATTATATAGGATTTACAGTATCTCACAGGAGTACACCCCTCACATTTTTGTAAATATTTTATTATATCATTTCATGTGATGACACAGAAGAAATAACACTTTGCTACAATGTAAAGTAGTGAGTGTACAGCTTATATATCAGTGTACATTTGCTGTCCCCTCAAAATAACTCAACACACAGCCATTAATGTCTAAACTGCTGGCAACAAAAGTGAGTATACCCCTAAGTGAAAATGTCCAAAATGGGCCCAAAGTGTCAATATTTTGTGTGGCCACCATTATTTTACAGCACTGCCTTAACCCTCTTGGGCACGGAGTTCACCAGAGCTTCACAGGTTGCCACTGGAGTCCTCTTCCACTCCTCCATGATGACATCAAGGAGCTTATGGATGTTAGAGATCTTGCGCTCCTCCACCTTCCGTTTGAGGATACCCCACAGATGCTCAATAGGGTTTAGGTCTGGAGACATGCTTGGCCAGTCCATCACCTTTACCCTCAGCTTCTTTAGCAAGGCAGTGGTTGTCTTGGAGGTGTGTTTGGGGTCGTTATCAAGTTGGGATACTGCCCTACGGCCCAGTCTCCGAAGGGAGGGGGATCATGCTCTGCTTCAGTATGTCACAGTACATGTTGGCATTCATGGTTCGCTCAATGAACTGTAGCTCACCAGTGTCGGCAGCACTCATGCAGCCCCAGACCATGACACTCCCACCACCATGCTTGACTGTAGGCAAGACACCTACAGAGGGCTGAATTCTTTGTACTCCTCACCTGGTTGCCGTCACACACGTTTGACCCCATCTAAACCAAATAAGTTTATCTTAGTCTCATCATACCAAAGGACAGGGCTCCAGTAATCCATGTCCTTAGTCTGCTTGTCTTCAGCAAACTATTTGCTGGCTTTTTTATTGTGCATCATCTTTAGAAGAGGCTTCCTTCTGGGACGACAGCCATGCAGACCAATTTGATACAATGTGCGGCGTATGGTCTGAGCACCGACAGGCTTACCCCCGACCCCTTTAACCTCTGCAGCAATGCTGGCACACTCATACGTCTATTTCCCAAAGACGACCTCTGTATATGACGCTGAGCACGTGCACTCAACTTATTTGGTTGACCATGGCGAGGCCTGTTCTGAGTGGAACCTGTCCTGTTAAACCGCTGTATGGTCTTGGCCACTGTGCTGCAGCTCAGTTTTAGGGTCTTGGCAATCTTCTTATAGCCTAGGCCATCTTTATGTAGAGCAACAACTTTTTTTTCAGATCCTCAGAGAGCTCTTTGCCATGAGGTGCCATGTTGAACTTCCAGTGACCAGTATGAGAGAGTGAGAGCGATAACACGAAATTTAACACACCTGCTCCCCATTCATCCCGGAGACCTTGTAACACTAATGGGTCACATGACACCAGGGAGGGAAAATGGCTAATTGAGCCCAATTTGGACATTTTCACTTAGGGGTATACTCACTTCTGTTGCCAGCGGTTTAGACATTAATGGCTGTGTGTTCAGTTATTTTGAGGGGACAGCAAATGTACACTGATATACAAGCTGTGCACTCACTGCTTTACATTGTAGCAAAGTGTCATGTCTTCCGTGTCGTCACATGAAATGATATAAGAAAATATTTACAAAAATGTGAGGGGTGTACTCACTTCTGTGAGATACTGATATATATATATATATATATATACACACACACACACACACATACTATATATATATATATTTATACACACATACATATTATACATATACATACATACATACATATACACTGCTCAAAAAAATTAAAGGAACACTTTTTAATCAGAGTATAGCATCAAGTCAATTAAACTCCTGGGATATTGATCAGGTCAGTTAAGTAGCAGAGGGGGTTGTTAATCAGTTTCAGCTGCTTTAGTGTTAATGAAATAAACAACAGGTGCACTAGATGGGCAACAATGAGACGACCTCCAAAACAGGAATGTTTTTACAGGTGGAGGCCACTGACATTTTCCCTACTCGTCTTTTCTGACTGCTTTTCACTAGTTTTACATTTGGCTGGAGTCAGTGTCACTACTGGTAGCATGAGGCGATACCTGGACCCTATAGAGTTTGCACAGGCATGCCAACTCCTCCAGGATGGCACATCAATATGAGCCATTGCCAGAAGGTTTGCTGTGTCTCCCAGCACATTCTCAAGAGCATGGAGGAGATTCCAGGACACTGGCAGTTACCCTAGGAGAGCTGGGCAGGGCCGTAGAAGGTCCTTAACACATCCGCAGGACCAGTATCTGCTCCTTTGCGCAAGGAAGAACAGGATGAGCGCTGCCAAAGCCCTACAAAATGACCTCCAGCAGGCCACTGGTGTGAATGTCTCTGACTAAACAATCGGAAACAGACTTCATGAGGGTGGCCTGAGGGCCCGACATCCTCTAGTGGGCCCTGTGCTCACTGCCCGGCACTGTGGAGGTCGATTGGCATTTGCCATTGAACACCAGAATTGGCAAGTCCGCCACTGGCGCCCTGTGCTTTTTACAGATGAGAGCAGATTCACTATTGAGCACATATGACAGATGTGAAAGGGTCTGGAGAAGCCATGGAGAACGTTATGCTGCCTGTAACATCGTTCAGCATGACTGGTTTGGTGGTGGGTCAGTGATGGTTTGGGGAGGCATATCCATGGAGGGACGCACAGACCTCCACAGGCTAGACAATGGCACCCTGAGTGCCATTGGGTATCAGGATGAAATCCATGGACCCATTGTCAGACCCTACGCTGGTGCACGACCGACAATGCCCAGCCACATGTGGTGAGACCATACAGCCAGTTCCTTGAGGATGAAGAAGTTGATACCATTTAATGGCTCCCACGCTCGCCTGACCTCAATCCAATAGAACACCTCTGGGACATTATGTCTCGGTCCATCCGAGGCCGCCAGGTTGCACCTCACTCTGTTCAGGAGCTCAGTGATGCCCTGGTCCAAATATGGGAGGAGATACCCCAGGACATCATCCGTCGTCTCATTAGGAGCATGCCCCAACGTCGTCAGGCATCCACGCAAGCATGTGGGGGCCATACAAATTACATTAAATGAAATCTCAGCACAATGGACTAGCTTGCTGTATCATTTGTTTACTTTGATTTTCGGGGTGTCTTTGAATTCAGCCCTCTGTAGGTTGATCATTTTTCATTTTCATCAAACGAAGTGGCATCCTTTTGTTCCTAACACATTACCTAGTCCAGTATACAGTAGATATCCAGCATTATATTTTTCCCCATTGAGATCTAATGTGTTTTTAAAGTGTTCCTTTAATTTTTTTGAGGAGTGCACTCCACATGGGTGGCTCTGTTGCCACCTGCAACTGATTTAAAAATCAACTGAGCCGGGTAGAAAATGAATGGCCAAAAAGTGACTACTTTCCATCAGACGCAGTCATTGTTCAGGTTCAGACCGCCACAGGCTGAACGAGTGAACCCTCCATGCCACCGGCTGAACGAGAGAAATCTAAATGTGTATGGCTACCCTTAGTACAAAAGATGGAAAATGATAGTATTTGCAATGTACAAACAAATTAAATACATATAT
>NW_017306547.1:599588-614993 GCF_000935625.1 Nanorana parkeri
AATTAAGTACATATATATATATATATATATATATTTTTTAATTCAGACATTTTTGCAATTATAGAGGATTACATTTGTCTGAATTAGCAGCAGTTTTTTATGCTGATACTCTCCAGCATTTCAGTCTTAACATTTCAAGAAAGTGGAAGTGGGGGAAAAATGACATATCTGAGTATGACAGAATTATGGGGCTTCTGAGAGTACAGCCACCCAACTACTTTGGTGGATCCACAGACGGCAGGTCTGGCCATTAAGCACCCCCAGTTTAAGGCATTAATGTGGACCTGAACTCAAAAAGCGGAGATTTGCTATGTTATAGGGAACATCTAGAAATGTTAACTGAGCCTAAGCAGTACTCAGAAAATCTTACTTTTTCTCCCGAAGATATCTTTCTGGTATGTGGAGGTGTCTAGGAACTCATGTGCCTATGGTCTAATAGGGTAATGTCTGTAGTGTACACCTCAAGCACTGATGCTTATGACTGCTAGTCTCACTAATGTGCTGCTTGCTGTTCTCTTTGCTGGAGGCTCTGACATGAGGAAGCAAAGTCCCAGCTCTACCAAGATTGCCATCTCGACTCAGTATGAGACACAGTAATAAGAGAAAGGATCAGCGGCAGAGAGATCTCAGGCACTAATAGTTACTAGTCCTTCGCCTTCTGCCTGCCTCTTTTTTGGGCACAGCTAAAGTTAAGTTACTCTTTAAGGCTATACAGAAGAACAGGTGTCATTTATGCCATTGGCTTAGTAAGCACTAGAGCATAAATGAAGTGTATTCATTATACTAGGTCAGTGATTCTATAACTATGTTTCTCTCTCCTGTTATACAAATGAAGCAGCTCTATTGTTGTGAATTTAATACAACAGCCACACTACAGAATAAAAGATAGATATGTATGTGTCTATACAGCATAAAATCACAATAAATGCCTTCAGCATTATCCTTCTGTGATATGGAATTACTTCATAATGCTGCCTTTGACTGAAGAGTTTCATTTGTCAGAAGTGAACAGTGTTAAACAAAACATTATTGAATATAGAGAAGGAAAACAGGAATTTATGCACGAAATATTACATATACTCATTACAACACTGACATGTATTCACAATTGAAATGCACATAGAATCTATGACAATACTTTTTATATAATTCCTGACCTTGGTCTGAAGGTAAATTCTGTTGTCTTCTTTCCACATTTCAGTTAGTAAAGTTTGTCCAGGGATGACTGGCTTAGCAAAGCGAACCTTGAACAGTAAAGAGGACAGATTATTGAACAGCAAAGTAAAAACAGCAAAACATTACAATAAACAAATCTTTATTATGATAATCTACATTCCACACATAGCCAAAGTTAGAGATACATGGGTAGATACAGAATACACCAGAAGGTTAAAGCTTCAAGTTGGTCTGGGGACCCTTTGGAATTCCCCAAGATGATTCTGTCCATAGCCAAGCATATGGTTTGGACTCTCTTGCACAGCTTGCTGCCTCACCATCCCCAGTGTATAAGCAGATTGAAAATGGCATATGTCAAAACTAAATCTCTATTAGACAGGGAAAAAGGCTGTAGGATACATAATGACTCTAAGTCAACTTGGTCAATTAAAAACATGCAGACTTAAAAACACGACAGAGATCAATATCATATCCACCAGTTCAACCAATGCCATAACTGATAGCACACTCTCAACTATGTTGAGCACATTGCAGAGTGTATTTTACAATATTATTGCTTGATTCGTCTACCTACACTGCGGCATGTTCCCCATTCATAACATATAATCCTCAATACGTTGTCCACAGAAGTCATTCACTCTCGCATACATTCAGATGGGCCCCACACAACACGGTCTAAAAGTTATTTTGTAACTGTTGAGGACATTTGATAGGATCATGTAGAAAAAGTATCAAATATCTTGGAAACTGGGTATTCAAAGTAGCCGGTATACAGCAGGTGACATGCTGATTTGCTAGGTGGATGGCCGCACACACAGCAACCTGACGATTCTTTTGGGAAACGGCTACAGTGCTAACTACGGGTACCAATGAACCACACGAGACAGCTACAGCACTTATTCCATGAATGCGTGACTTCAAAATCAATTACTAAAGCAGGGATCGGGACACCCTAACTGTGAGTAGGACTAACCCGTGCTATACGGGAACACTCACTCTTGTACACTACAGGTGAGTCCAGTGTATCCCACTGAACATGCTGTGCAACTGAATTCAATTTTACTGCAGTTTATCACTCTGCCTTTCGGGACTGAATTATTTATTGATTTCCGTCTCGTTGAAGTGGTTCTACAAATCACCATTTGCCTGTCATCTAGGATTTTAAGCTAATGCTTTGAAACAAAGATCATATGGTCAGACAAACAATTGGTCTGATTAAGATATTGGTGACATATGCGGTGGAACTCTAGTTATGCACTGTGGGAAAAGTCTATTTGAGATGTATGGAACTTTGGAACTTTCATAGACTACAGGAATATTCTTATAACGAAAGACCTGCTCTATACCGGCTACTTTGAATACAGTTTCCAACATCTTTGATACTTTTTCTACATGAGACCCATCAAATGTCCTCAACAGTTACAAAATAACTTTTAGACCTTGTTGTGTAGGGCCCCTTTGAATGCATGTGAGAGTGAATGACTTCTGTGGACAACGTTGTCTAAAGATTTTATTGAGAAAATGAAAAAGAGCATAACGATGGTATTTTGTATTTTTGAATTGTGTAATAAACTTTTTTGATATTTACACGCTGGTCCCAGTCGATGAGTAACCCGCTGTAGTCAGTAATCTTTATGACTCTGACTTTAGTGTTTTTACATTATTTGCAATGCGCCTGTGTGTGACCTGTGTGGTAACATGCACACATGCAATTATAAACAATTCTCAGAAAAGTCCCATTATGTTCTTCCTGACAAAGCATCCGGCACAATCTCTTATTCCCTGATAAATATAGATTGTATTAAGTGTAAGCTGTATGGGTTAGTGTACAGTACAGAAGATGTTTTATAATGACAACTCTAATACCTGTATATGATCATCTCTTCACTCTCAACCTTCTAGCACCTGCAAATGCCAATCACACTGACCTGCCACAGGCACTCATCATCACATCCTGAGGGCCTAACAGGGCCCAATTATCACAGGCAATGTTCAAACCAGAAGCATCAGTTGCTATTATTTGCCCATTTATGGATATCCTTGGGAATTAATCAGTGATATAATCTCAAAGTATCTGTATTCCAATTTGAACTTCCAGGCATATTTGAAAGATTTGACACCACCACATACATTTAGACATCTTTGCAATTCTCCATTAAAAAAAAGTAAATGACTGCCATAGAGAATTTGTCAATTAAATATTCATAAACATTTTAATGGCCCAACATAGCTAAGCCCTGCCCTTCCTGCGATCAATGCATTCTTCCACTGGCATCTCAGGGCTGCAAGCTTGTGGAGCATGACTGGCTCCTGACATAGGATAAAGAATAATAGGCGTTAATTAGTGCTAGGGCACAGTTTAGGAGTTAGGTCAGTAACATTTATATGCCGATTTCTAATTTTTTTTCCACCCAAGATTCACACATTTTCTAACTGGGTTTGATTGGAAAGATGTGTGAATCCTGTGCAAAAACTATTATAAATAGACCCCTAAGAGCCTGGTTGGGGTTTAAGTGTTTTACGTTTAAGCGAAGAGGGGCTTTATGTATTAAAGACTCACTTTAGGTGTTAGAAAGGAAGGCCCACTTTTGGACCCGTTCACACTCTATCTAGTGCGTTCCGGCATAGTTTCGTGCCCTGAAGGCACTTGATTACATAAACCAAGCCTCCCATGTTCTGGGGTGGGTGGGGGCGTGGTGTTGTCATTCAGGTCAATGGCACAGCAGACATGCCTCCCGTCCGCAGTGTGATTGCCCGCACCAGAATGCATTGTACAGCAATGCCCTGCATTCCAGTGCTGTGTGATATCAAAAAACGCAGGGGGCTTGGTTTATGAGATCCAGTGCATTCAGGGTACGGAACAGTGCAGGAACACACTGGATAGTGTGTGAACAAGCCCTTAAAGGGATACCTCCACCTTGTCCATCAAAGAAAAGTGACAGCATCTCTTACTAACCGCTGCCAATATTCAGCACTTCCTGGTATTAGGGCGCAGCCAAACAACAGCTCTGAACACTGTCACCTGACGAAGTTAACATTATCATCAACCCTAAGGCTTACACAATGTTTGATTCCTGCATCAAAGGAGCAGCAAAGGGTGAAGGCAAGTATAAATGGGTCAGGGGGTGGACTAGTGAGAGACTTTCGATTTTTCCTGATTGGGCAATGTATAGGAGCCTCTATAGGACCCATTCACACTATTGCGTTGCTGTAACATACATTAGAGGCATTTGTGTGATGCAGTAACACCTTAATGCACTTACACACATTGTGTTGCTTTGCCAGAAGAGCTACATGCACCTTTTTTGGTGCGTTAGGCAGCATATGTAAATGAACAGAAACATATCTAGTACATCGGAACACATTTCCCCATTTTTTTATCTCTTTAAACATGCTGTAAGTACAGAAAAATTGTTCCATGTCCTGGAAATAGAGTATGCTCCTGCTTTCCTCTTTGACATGATAACACAGCTCTAAATTCCTAAACACATGGTTTCTGCCCTGCCTACTTAATTTCTTTATGAAAATAAAGACCTCTCCTCATAACCCCTTTCCCCCCTTCTTCATCTCCATAGCCTACAGTTAAGCATATCCAAAGAGCAAAGGATTTTATCAGCTCACAAGATACCTGGCAAAATCAATGGGTATGTTTTGCACTTTTTGAACAGATACAACAAAACACTTTCAGGGTATATTTAGCAGACTAAAACGGAGCAAATAGGAGAAACTCATTGTAAGAATATACATACACTTTAAGGGTAAGGTTAACTGTTAGGTTAGAGCCAGGGGATGGCAAGTATTAAAGCAGTAGAGTTTTTAGTGTTGGGGGACAGGAGTTAATGTTTACATGTCTTTAATGTTAGGTTAAAGTTAAGCATTACACTTCTAGGTAGAGGAGGATGAGATGGCTGGAGTTTTCTTTAGTGCAGAGGATAATTTATTAGACAGGAAAACACTGGACAAATACAGTATTCACATTCTTGATGAAGGGAGTTCCACACAAAAACTACCAGAAGCGGACAGGCAACAAACATATCACTTCATCTACCAGTATCAATGGAAATTTCTGTTTATGAAAATGTAAAATTGCCACAAAGTCCACCCAAAATGAATAAAAAAATACAGCTACTACCTTTATTGCTTTGAACTTGCTCACATCGTTATTCGCAAAATGCTTCAAAACATGTCGGGCAGAAAATCCAAAAGTGCACAAACCATGCAAGATGGGTATTTCAAAACCTGCGGAGAGGAACCACAGAAGAGCAAAAATGTAATCTCTGCCATTTCCTATCATATTTTCATGAGCACACAGAGAAACCAATGTGCTCTAAAATATGGGGCATTTTGTTCGAGTCTATTAGCTAAGTTTATTGACTAAACTTTAATACATTTACAATTGCTCCAAGAAAATATGATAAGGAGATCTGAGTATAAATTAAGTAATAACATTTCTGCAGTCAGTCACAAAATGTGGTAATAAGCAGTAAAGGAAGAACCTGAATGTTGCAATAATGTTTGGCTGTCTAATAAATGCCAACCAATCATGTTGCGGCCGTCATTTAGAAATGAAAGTAAGCGCTTATTTGTCTTCTCAATAAAATAAATTGTAGATTGTAGGAGATAGGAACATTTCATTTTTATGTACAGTTTAAATAAAAATTAAAAGTATATATTGTATCTAAAACTGATCTCTAGGCAAACCTCTTAATATACAGTGAAAGAACATATAAATAAACCCTCTTCCATGCCAAAAGATTTATAATTCTGTTATGTGTGTGATCCAGACACCAATTCAAGATCCTTGAGCTCCAATGCCGAAGCAGCATTCTCCCCTCCAGTAAATATGTTCACAATATCAGATTGACAGCACTGTGCAAAGTTAAAGAGCGCTGGTAGTGCTTTCTGAGTCTGAGCACTGCGGTACAGAAAAATAGGGATTATAGATGAGGGGATTAAATTGTGTTCTTTTTTTGCAGTTCAGCTTTAAAGCAGAACTATGGGGTTAGGGCTTTTCCCCATAGTTCTCCTTAGGGTAACGGGAGGCCACAAACGAGCATCCTCCCGTCACCCTAAGCTCAGTATACCGCGAGCTGTAGCAATTATGTCTGGATCCGCCCAGCTGCGTGAGTGACAGCTGGCTCTGCCTATCTAGAGGCAGAGCCAGCTGTACCCGCCCCCTCCCCCATCCCTTCCGCCAGTCAGCGCTGGAGGATCGGAGCGGGGGAATCCAGCCCCTCCCGTGTCACGGCAGGGAGCAGTGACGGGATCGAGAAGTGAGCGAACGCCGGTATGTGTTCGCTCACTTCCCGATCTACTGAGCCGACCTGCGACAGTCTCATGGTCACAGGTCGGCTAGAACTATGAGGTGAGTGAAAAGCACTCACCTCATAGTTCTCCTTTAACTTGTTGTCCATGTAAACATAAGGCAACGTACAGTATATATTGATATACCATTTGTGTCAAGGGGCACAGTCTCATAATAAGCTTCAGGGAAACCTTAGATGTCAACTCTCGCTCATGCTGCTGACTGGCTAATCAGTGCTAGTAGTGCGTGCACCCAAACATGATGTATATGAATTGTTATGGATGCACCCATGGTAAAGTATATGTACAGCTAAAACTGTTTTCTTGTTCTAGGTAATGCATGGATGGATTAGAACTAGGGATGCACTGACATAACAATTCTCAGGCCAAAATCAACTTTTTTTCCCCAACCATTTTAAAATTATGTTTTAAATATTTTATTTGTATTTATTTTTTTTACTTTACCGTCAGGGGCTTTAGGGAGGGCGGGGGAGAGCAGCGAGGATTAGAGGGGGCACAGAAATTTCGGTGCATCACTAATTACAACCCTTACAACCTACTCTACTAAAAAAAAAAATTATATTTTTATCTGTGTTGTTTTCCATCACTTCCTGTCTGGTAAAACTGTTGTCAGAGGGACAGAAATTGAGAGGAACTCTCGAATGCTGCACTGGATAGCAGTTTCTAATCATTCCCAGGGAAACACAATTTTGGCTAAACATATACTTGACACTTTTATTTTTAAAGCAAATAAAAATAAAAAACATTACTAAATTTACTTAAAATGAAAAAGGGCACACTACCTTATAGATTCTCTTAAAAGGAGGACCTTTCACCTGTTGATCAAAAACTAACGTCCACAGAGACCAGCGTTGCCCAATTTCATCTGAAGTCCTCACACTGCTCTCCTCCCACTGTAATATCTTAGCTCTTACATCAGTAGGAGTCTGGTGGTCACATCCTGTGCTCTCTCTCTCCCAATGCTCACCTCTGCCTACCTCACCAATTTCCACTATATGAATCTCGCGCTTGCAAAAATAACATACAGTGAGGAAAATAATGATTTGATCCCCTGCAGATTTTGTCAGTTTGCCCACTTACAAAGAAATGAAAGGTATATAATTTTTATCATATGTGTATTTTAAATGATAGAAACAAAATATCAACCAAAAATCCAGAAAAAAAACACATGATATAAATGTTATAAATTGAGTTGCAGTTCAGCGAGTAAAATAAGTATTTGATCCCCTACCAACCAACAATGATTCTGGCTCCCCCAGACTAGCTATGTGGTACACAGATTAGTCCTGTCAATTTAAGAATGTGCTCCTAACGACATTTCGTTATGTATATAAAAGACATCTGTCCACAGAATCTCTCTTTCATTCAAACCTCACCACCATGGGCAAGACCAAAGAGCTGTCAAAGGACTTTAGGGACAAGCTTGTAGACCTGCACAAGGCTGGTATGGGCTACAAGACTATCAGTAAGAAGCTTGGTGAGAAGGAAAAAACAGTTGGAGCGATAATTCGCAAATGGAAGGAACACAAAATAACCATCAATCGTCCTCGGCCCATGCAAGATTTCGCCTCATGGGGTAAGGATGATCATGAGAAAAGTGAGGGATCAGCCCAGAACTACACAGGAGGAGCTTGTGAATGATCACAAGGCAGATGGGACCACAGTCACCGCACAAACCATTGGTAACGCAATACACAGCCATGGATTTAGATCCTGCAGCGCCCGCAAGGTCCCCCTCCTCAAGAAGGCACATGTACAGGCCCGTCTGAAGCTTGCCAATAAACATCCAAATGATTCATAGAAGGATTGGGAGAAAGTGCTGCGGTCAGATGAGAACAAAATCAAGCTCTTTGGCATTAACTCGACTCGCCGTGTTTGGAGGAAGAAAAATGCTGACTATGACCCTAAGATCACCATCCCTACAGTCAAGCACGGAGGTGGAAACATTATGCTTTGGGGCTGTTTCTCTGCTAAAGGTACAGGACAACTTTTCCGCATTGAGGGGCCAATGGACGGGGCCATGTATTGTAAAATCTTGGATGAGTACCTCCTTCCCTCAGCTAGAACGCTGAAGATGGGTCATGGATGGGTCTTTCAGCATGACAATGACCCAAAACATACCGCCAAGGCAACAAAGCGGTGGCTCAAGAAGAAGAGCATTAAGGTCATGGAGTGGCCTAGCCAGTCTCCAGGCCTTAATCCTATAGAAAATGTATGGAGGGAGTTGACACCTCACGTTGCCAGCGACAGCCAAGAAACCGTAAGGATTTAGAGAAGATCTGTAAAGAAGAGTGGACCAAAATCCCTCCTGAGATGTGTGCAAACCTGGTAACCAACTACAAGAAACGTCTTACCTCTGTGCTTGCCAACAAGGGTTCTCCACCATGTTTTGCTTGGGCATAAAATACTTATTTTACTCACTGAACTGCAACTGACATTTATAACATTTGTATCATGTGTTTTTTCTGGATTTTTGGTTAATATTCTGTCTCTATCATTTAAAACACACATGATAAAATGTATAGACCTTTCATTTCTTTGTAAGTGGGCAAACGTACAAAATCTGCAGGGGATCAAATAATTATTTTCCTCACTGTATTCGTCTATAAAGACTCAAAGAATTAGGATAATTTCATCTACCTGTGAACTGCAACCTCCTGGGATCTGTGACATGGATATATTAGGTGGCTGCCAGGGCAATCAGAGTGTCACCCTTGCAGGTGCAAGGAATGAGGCAATAAGAGGGCACAACACTATATAAGGAAATAAAAAGGTATTTACTAAGGCCAAATTTAGTAAACTACTCGCTATTGTGAAGAAGATGAAGGGAAGGTAATCTAGTGCTGAAAAGTACTCTTTAAGGGGCTAATATTCAGAACAATCATCCCAGGAGAAAAGAGCTGTATAGGATTGAGCACATAAAGGCCAATTTTCTTTGATAGAATGCTGGACAATCAGGGATTGAGTTGAATGCTAAAAAAAAACGGTCATTATGTGGCACAACATTTTACAGCAATGAGAATCTCAACTTTGTCAGTAAGTAAAGCTGAGCGTGTTAATTTCTGTCTATGGAGACCGTGATATTGACTTACCTGCCAGTGCGGCAAAGTTGGGGTCAATGTGCAAGGGATTCCAGTCTCCACTAAGACGGTATAGAGCAGCCTGTGGAAGAAGGGAACAGAAAATCAATCTTCACTTGTTAGACCTGATTAAATCACAGAATCTCAGCCTCTGCTTGACTAGAGTGGTCATACATACATTAATTAAACACCATTCATTCATCTTCATTAAAAAGAAATGTTAAACACCCATCATAAACTCAATTGCTGGAGAAATCTAAGCTTGGTGAAGGTTAATCAACATTACAAAGCAGGTTAACGCCCACAAAAGAGCTACACAAAATCCTCTGCTCAGCATTAAGATTTTTTTAAATGTCTGTCATAAGTTAAAACTGTGTGAAACTCTTCTGATGGAAGCTGTCATCTGAGGTTACATCTGCACATTAGAGACAGTGTTGTCACTAGCAGAGAAGCTAAAGAGGTTGATCTTTACAGCCCTAGACATAGTATGCGGCTCAGAAGTGTGAAAATGACAGCTTCCATGTGAGTCTTCTCATACCGGCACTTTAATTTCTATCAGGCACATTATTTATAGTTACATGGTGATGGGGCAATATTTAAATTGGGGATTTTTAATGCATGGATAAAGTATAACCAGGTAGGCTAAAAGGAACCTGACAGACTGTCACGAGAGCATACAGCTGGTAAAAAAAGGAATGCAGCAGCCATTGGTCACCTGGTCTCACAATGACCAGATTTAACTGCATCCCCAGCAATTCCTGAAGTTACAACATATATAATCTCACTGAATATGTAAACCTAGTTACTATAGATATGTATTGGCAGCTGCCTCATTGAGGCTTTGATTCTCTTTCCTCTGGATCAAGCTATGGATTTATAACCTAACAGGGACCGTGTTGACGGGATTTTGTTCACGTCATATGGGTTTTACAATCTCGTACAAGTCTATGGGAATGCAAAACCTGTTAGAAGCAGGTGAAATGTAGGTTAGAAGGATGTCACCTGCAGGTGAAATGAACATATCAATGAATTCTGCATGATCTCAGAAGCATCTCTAACAAATGACAGTGAAATAAGCCCCTATGCCCTCTTATAAAGTTGCTAATAGCAGATCTCCTGATGCTCGATGATGAGCAAAGTGCAGTAACACAGTCAGATTCCACCTATATTAAATTTACAGGAAGCAGGATGTGAAATAAAAGATAGGATTCTTATTGGTTACAGCAGATTAGAGCACTCTTGTCACATATCTTTAAAGAGCATATCACAATGTCAGAAGAACGTGGAATCCACTTTCACTCAGAAATGGCAGCATGAGTTACGGCTGGCAGTCAGAAGCTCTTGACACTGCTCTGAACTGCAGACATGGCAGATAATCCCAAATGGTTTTGCCCAGAGTAAATTTAGTATGATATTGTACCAATAACATGGAAATTGACAGATCAGGAAAAAAAAATGCTATTTTATTCAATAAGAGAAGTGCTGCATGTCTGTGCACACTTTCAGTGCCTGGTTGCCTTTACATAAGCCTAAATGTCCTTCATGCCAAAAATTGAAACAAATTGTATGCAAGCCCTAGGATACTCTCAGCACCTAATCCATATTAACATACAATTTATTTCTTTATTCTTTTTCTTCTTTGATAATGTACCATGATATTTCCTCTGTGCATTTAATATTGTCCTCTACTTTAGCAGGGGGGAACTCAGAGCACAGCTGAGACCTAAACTCAGCTTTTTCATCAAGCCGCCAGTGTCACGGGACTGAACACATTTTAAATGCATTTTTAGGGAGGGAATATATAAAAGGCACTGGATGAAGAAATGCTGCATTGACATTCCCTCAGATGAATTCACCATAAAATAAGCTTCTATTTGAATAATAAACTTGGTGGTGTACTCAAGTAAGATTAATAATGAGGCAAACTGAGGTACATGTAACAAAAATGGCTTTACCTAGAACTAGGCAATGCATTTCATGATTAACACCTATCACTAGATCTCATTCAGCAACATATGATGAAGTCATTAGTCTTGCTCACAACATTTTTTAACAACTATAAGATAAACTTTTTGTTTTCATACTTGCACCTTCACCAGCCTTAAGAATACAACCTATTCTGTCCATCTAGAATACCACATCACTTGATTCTTGTGTGGAGCTAGAGAACTTTGATAGCCATCTATATGAATCAACTGTTGCTTTTCTTAAACCTGTCGGTATTAACTATGGAGATTTGTACTGTCACGTGTATGCAAACCACAAAACAGGATTATTTGTCTGACCTGTAAAATCTGTTTCTTAGAGTACATCGCAGGAAGTTAATTCTTGGACAACTGGGATTTGCAGCTACCTTCAGGTGACTGTGCACTGGCAAATCAAATAAAAGCTGTAGGACATCCCTGCATAGCCCTTCCCACTCCCAGCATGCCTTAGTTTCATAGAAAGCAGTACAGATTAAATCACAGAATACAGAGGGATGTGTCTTGTGATGTACTCCAAGAAACGGATTTTACAGGTAAAGACAAAAATCCTTTTTTCTTGATCGTACATCACAGGACAAGGGCAGTTAAATTCTTTCACCACTGGGATGTTCAAAAGCAGTTCAACAGAGGGGCGGGCAACATAGCAAATAATGGCCATGAAACAGGCCATGAGAAAACAACAAACCCCAAAAGGTAACCAAAAACAGACGGGGTCCACAATCAGAGTGTCGCCTGAAGAACCTTGTAGTCACAGCTAGTATCCTCAGAGGCCTGAACGTCCACCTGGTAAATTTTGGTGAAAGTGTATATAGAGGACAAGGTGGCTGCCTTGCAGATTTGGGAAGCTGAAGCCTTATGCTGGAAGACTCAGTTCTCCTAGGAGAGAGATCCCTAAATGGAAAAATGGGAAAACATTACTGTAAACTTTACTAAGCTCTGAATAAATCAATCACCAAATCACCTAGCAATAGTAGAACAAGAACCTGACTGCCCCATATGGTAGCCCTCAGGAATGACTAATAGGATGTCAAGCTTGAGGATAGAAGCTGTATACATGAGCAACTTGAATCATGCCCAAACAGTTGAGAGATCACTTTAGAATGCTTTGGTGCAGGAAATACGGATGTTAAAGGATGTACCTCTTTCAGAGCAAAGAGGTGGTGTCCATCACCTAAGAACACTAACAAAAAACTGTGGCATGCTGGGAGTGGGAATGGTTATACAGGGCTGCCCTACAGATTTGATTGATTTGCCAGTGTCCAACCAGTTGAGGGTAGTTGCATCCTTTCAACAGTAGGCAAATATTAGAGCCACTGATGGATTTTTATTGCAGTTTGTGTCCCCTGGGGTGATTACCTCTATTTGTCTTGTTAACCATTGTCACAGTGACTAAAAGTAATGGGAAATCCAAAATGTACAAAAATGCCACCAAACTATGTGCAGCCCGGGCAGAGAGCACATAAAGTTATCTGTTACATTGATCCCAGTGATCTCTGGACTACAGAACACCTTTCCACTATGGTATGGAGAAGAGGGTTAGTGAGGTGTTTTTTTGTCCTGTACTAGTCACTACACTCCTGCTGAATCAGCCGAAATTCGCTCCACGTGTACCCTACTTAAGTTAGCCATATCACAGCAGGACAAGTAGTTATTAGCAGGCAACAGGTGAAAAAGAGAAAAAAAAGGCTGAAAACAAAAACAAATGCAACCACTGCATCTAAGAAATGGTAAACTGCAATTTATTACATTTTTGCTCTTGGATTAGATACACAATTCTTTGACTTTTACTTTTTTTTATGTGATAAGCAGACACTCTGATCACTGGGATGGATAAAGAGGAGTCAGCCAAGCTCACCAGCACAAAAGTCATGATTTGAATACAATTTCAGCTGGCTGTATGTCATGATCTACTGATACTTTTGGATAGCAGTTTTCACTAATGGTAACCTCTGTTTATGTATCTCATCATTACAGTACATTCTCAGTTTGAACAGATCAGGCTTGTGAAGGGTTCAATTTAAGTTATTCTGCAAAAAACTGAACTCCCAATGAATAAATAATTCATATATAACAGAGTGGTCCTATAGTGTTGATAGTGGAAAAAAAATGAAGAAAAGAGATTGGAGGGAACTTCCATGATGCCAGCTGGAGAGGAAAAGGAAGAAACAGCGTGTACCAATTACTCATAAGCTTAGGTTTTGTGGTCTTTTTAATGAGAAAGAAATATACTAATTAGCCAAATATTAAAATAATAGTTTAAAAAATACTTTAAAAAAAAAAGATATTATAGTTATGGTTTTCAAAACACCTCATATTGGGAGTCACAGTACATGAAGTAATTATTTTAGAAGTTGCATTCTGCTTATAGAAACAAGCTAGGCTTTCTATAGCCTAAAAGCTAAGCTTTTTCACCACTATGGTATGGAGAAGAGGGTTAGTGAGGTGTTTTTTTGTCCTGTACTAGTCACTACACTCCTGCTGAATCAGCCGAAATTCGCTCCACGTGTACCCTACTTAAGTTAGCCATATCACAGCAGGACAAGTAGTTATTAGCAGGCAACAGGTGAAAAAGAGAAAAAAAAGGCTGAAAACAAAAACAAATGCAACCACTGCATCTAAGAAATGGTAAACTGCAATTTATTACATTTTTGCTCTTGGATTAGATACACAATTCTTTGACTTTTACTTTTTTTTATGTGATAAGCAGACACTCTGATCACTGGGATGGATAAAGAGGAGTCAGCCAAGCTCACCAGCACAAAAGTCATGATTTGAATACAATTTCAGCTGGCTGTATGTCATGATCTACTGATACTTTTGGATAGCAGTTTTCACTAATGGTAACCTCTGTTTATGTATCTCATCATTACAGTACATTCTCAGTTTGAACAGATCAGGCTTGTGAAGGGTTCAATTTAAGTTATTCTGCAAAAAACTGAACTCCCAATGAATAAATAATTCATATATAACAGAGTGGTCCTATAGTGTTGATAGTGGAAAAAAAATGAAGAAAAGAGATTGGAGGGAACTTCCATGATGCCAGCTGGAGAGGAAAAGGAAGAAACAGCGTGTACCAATTACTCATAAGCTTAGGTTTTGTGGTCTTTTTAATGAGAAAGAAATATACTAATTAGCCAAATATTAAAATAATAGTTTAAAAAATACTTTAAAAAAAAAAGATATTATAGTTATGGTTTTCAAAACACCTCATATTGGGAGTCACAGTACATGAAGTAATTATTTTAGAAGTTGCATTCTGCTTATAGAAACAAGCTAGGCTTTCTATAGCCTAAAAGCTAAGCTTTTTCTAAGCCGGGTAAACAAGAAGGAATGATGAAGCAAATGTACAGGGTACAATAAAACAAAGAAAAAAATCTGCAGGGATTTATACTAATCTCTATACTAATTAGATAAATATATACTAATATTAGCCAAATATTTATTTAATATTTTAAAAAAGCCCATTTAAGTAAGAGGTACAATTCAATATGGCTTTTAAAATACCTCATATTGTGAGTTACAGTGCATAAAGTAATTATTTTAGAAGCTGGATTATGCTAACAAAAGAAGCTAGTCTTTCTGTAGCCTAAAAGTTGGGTAAAAGCTAGCTTTTTCTATGCCTGGTAAACAAGTAATAATCACGCAAATGTATCTACAGAGAGTTTCTTGTAAATATATTTAAAACAAACAGCGCTAGGAATGGGTAGGGGTCAGGGGCTTATTTACCGCGAGGCAAACAAGGACGTTTGCCTAGGGCGGCACTTTCCTGGGGGGGCAGCCCTAGCCAAATGTCTTGTACTATGAACATCTGACAGCATCTTTTTAAAATCTCTGTGTCA
>NW_017306547.1:615084-623588 GCF_000935625.1 Nanorana parkeri
GGGGGGGCAGGAAGCCGGGCACAGAAGCAGATGGGGAGGGGTGAGCCCAGCAATGACATATGGCTACTCCGCTCTGTACATACGGACACTAGGAGGGAGCACCGTACAGAGGGGTCACCTGTGAGGTAAGTGGATCAGCTGAGGGTGAGCACAGAACTGAGTATGCTCCATATGTGAATGACATGGAGTGGGTTCAGGCAGAGCAGTGTGCATTGTTGTATGGGAGATGTAATATGGTCTCCTCCTGGTTAAAGAGGAATGGAGGCAGACAGTGATGGTCAGTATGTGGATACTTTTCTCCCTCAGGAGTTCATAGGAGCCTGGGGTTCATCCAGAGGATCTGGGAGAGATGAGCAATTTCTACTTCTCACATATGTTACCACTAATACCAATAAACTTCTCAGCTATCTGTAAAGATCACCATACACCTTACAATCTGCCATACAATCTGTGTTCAATCTACTTCAGATTTGCTAAAACTGTATCATTCTGTATTTAATCTGCCAGGCGCTTCCTGTACACGGTTGTTGGTAGATCTAGAGGAGACTGTACAGACAGATTGTAATGTGTGCGGGCAGCTTAAAGTGACCTTGAAGTCAAAAATACGCCCCCCCCCCCTTAATGCTGCTTTAAGGACTTCCCTTAAATTATGCCAGTTGATCCCATCATCTTCTTCTTTCCAGTAGTTTTCAGGAGTCCCTCCAGCGTTGATGCCGGTCTCTGATCCAGTGCAGTCTCCTGTCTCTTCCTGTCCCACAGTGTCTGTCGGGGTGCATGCCGCTGCATCGACTTACACTGTGTCTCTCCTCTTCTCCCTGCCGAAGATCTCTACTGTGCATGCGCCTGCCCTATCATCCTTTGCGGCCGCCCGAGAATCTTTGGATGGGAGCGCATGGCGAAGACACAGGTAAGTTGCACTAATGTTACGTACTCCTGATCCTTGTGCTGCCCTGACAACAATGTACAGCATACTGCTCTGCCAGGCTGATGCCAAACCAGCCAGCCAAGGTGAACCCAGTCAGTTCTGTATGACAGGCTCAGCAGCCTCCTGTTTCCGATGCTAGCAGAAGTGATACAGCGTGTGCCTTTTACTATTTAAACAGACGCTCGCTGTATCCAGCTTCTAACAGGTTATGTAAAATGTTTTAAACAGGAAGGGGTGGGGCAAATTTAGATGGGGGGGGGGGCGAGTTTAGTCTTGCCTAGGGCAGCACAAATCCTAAATACACCACTGGTATGGGTATTATACAACTAAGCTGAACTTTGTAATTCGACCTACTGCTGCAAAGTCCCAGACCAGCTCAGAGGACTGAGAGGAATTTGGAGAGGCCAGAAAGGGAATATAATTAATCAATCCCATGAACAAACTAGCATGGAATTGTCCTTTATTATGAGGTCTAGTCCACAAATCCACAAAATACAGCTAACCATAACCAGAACTCTCAAAGAGATCAAGCTGAAAGATTTGCCGGTTTAGTGATCAATCCAGGCAGCTAACTCAACCTGTTTTTGGCATGTGGAAATCATCAGGATTATTTAAGATACTACAATGTACTTTGTACTGCATGACCACAATCACCATCATCTAGGTATCTGAAATGTTTCCTAGTCTTATCATTTTAGACGGTCCATACAAAGCCAGAAGGATTACAAGGCATATAGGTATCTGAAAACTTACAAAACTCACAATTATTTTATTAGAATTCCTAAAAATTGGGAGGGATAATAATACTCTGATTAAGCTGGACGGAAATTCACTAGGTTTACAATTTTAAAAAATGTTTAATATTGATTTGCTTTTGCATGTAAAAAGGACATATAGCAATGTAAAGACTAACTAAATCTTCCAGAAGTGTGCCTACCACATAAAAATGGGCAAAACCTATGCCCAGCCAAGAATGGTTTACTGCCCATACCCTCGCCTCAGCAACCCCAAAAGTCTCACCGGAATCTCTGCTGTAAGGTTTAATGCATTAGGGCAAATTGCATATACTTGTAGACACCTGCAGTGGTTTGATCATTATCACCCACTGGACTCTTCAGTACACAGCTTTATCTTAACCCAGCCTAAGTACTCACCTGAAAATTGCAAACAGTCTAATATTCCTTCTATTAAATTGAACAGAGAAAATATTTAATGTGCTTCTCCTGCTCTACACCCCAAACTGGGCAATCCAGTAGACTTTGAAGGCCTCAGCTGATACCCCTGATCTTGCTAAAGTTTACCGAGTTTCCCTTGAAGAACTAAGTATATTAAGAATGAAAAGCCTTCACATCAGCTGTTCATTTATATATACTGACTTAGCCACAATGTTTACTAATGTGCCATAACAAACTATGTGTGCTGATTATGGTAATTAAAGTTTGGTCGTGCTGAATAGCAGATTCTCATCTCATTGCCTTCTTCACATTTGCAGAGAACAAGTGAAGAAAGAAAATGAAAAAAATAAATTATAAATTATTTATGCTAATAGAAGAATTGGTCTTCCAAAGCAACAATAGACATGACTCCTGGATAAATGGTCTTTCTGGATTCTATGCACGTCTGGCATGAGCCTGTATGATTTACACCTTCATTTTATGCGGCACTAGCCAGATCCAAGAAACCCCTATCTCAACTCAATACCCCCCTTAAAAGGAGAACTATGACGTGAGTGAAAATGACTCATCCTCATAGTTGGAGCCGATGTGCGACAATGAAACTGTCACACATCGGCTCAATAGATCGGGAAGTAAGCTACACATACCGTCGCTCGCTCACTTCTCGATCATCTCCCTGCAGAGAGCCGCGACTGTCAGTCATGGCTCCCTGCAGGGATTCCCCTCCCCGCTCCGATCCTCCAGCGCTGACTGGAGGAACGGACGGGGGAGGGGGCTGGTACAGCTTGCTCTGCCTCTAGATAGGCAGAGCCCGCGGTCACTCACGCAGCTGGGTGGATCTAGACAGTAATGTGTAGCTCGCAATATAATGAGCTTTGGGTCACGGGAGAACGGTATGTCCTCCTGTGACTCTTAAAGGAGAACTATGGGGTTAAGGCTTGCGCATCGGTGTTGATTTCGTATTCAATCGCGGTTGAAAACATGAATAGGTTAAATGTTTTATTGTTCTAAAACAGTCTTAAATTAAAGTTCATCATAATCATATTCAAATTGGCCTCAAATCATTAGTCTATTGTTTATTTACAAATGTCACCTGTCCCTTTAAGAAAAAGTATCGGTAAATGGTATCTGCAAGTACATGAGGGGAAGTACTTGTACTTGGTCTTAAAAAAGTGGTATCGGAACATCCCTAATTGAAACTATTAGGGCCCGTTCCACCTTTGCCGTGCAATTAGTGCACTAAATCGCAAACGAACCTCCACGCTGAGGCGCAGCCGATTGCACTGCGAGCAGGAGGTGCCATTCAAATAAATGGCACACAAAGCACCTCCCACACTGTAATCGTACAGGAGGTGCGTTCTGCAGAACCATGCGTTAATCACATGGAACTGTGTGATTACCGCATGGAGGAGGTGTGAACAGGCCCTTAGAGAACCATAATAGCCAGGAACTAGTATTCTCAGAACAGGAGGTCAGAAACTTCTACTTCCACAGGCTTCTACTGCAGCAAGCGGAAGTACTGAGCGTACAGTACTTCTGCACCCAAACGCTGTTTCTGGGAAGGGAGGGCATGGATGTAAATGCGATAAACATAATAAAGTTTCCTCACACTGTGCTTTTCATAGATATCTCATGAAGCTCTCCTTTAAAGGACATTTCCACCTTTGTAAGTGATTTTGAGTTTTTGGTGGTAATGGGTAGGTGCAGGGGGGATGTACATGTGTGTGCATTCTCAGGAGTCACAGGGATGTTTGTCATACTTTATTTTATAGATTCTTTTACAGGCCAGAGACCTAGAAGTTCAAAATTCCCTCCACAAGATCTTCAATCCGTCTCTCAGAGGGTCGGGTTGTTACCTCTAAACTGCAATCAGCTGTTCCCCCTCCCCTCTGAGAGAGCAGAGATGAGTCATAGCTGTGCTCTGTGTGAGGAGATCTCCTGTCATTGTGCTCAAAACTGGGGCAAACATAATTTGGAGCCGTTGCCCATGGGAACCAATCAGCTCCTCTCTTCAGTTTGCTCAGGTAAGATTTGAAACTGAGTCAGAGAAGCTAATTTGCTACAGTGCAAATCTGCTCCAGATTTTGCCTGCTCCAGTTTTGATAGATCCCCCCTCTGTGCGGTGTCACCGGGGATGTGCGGGGTCACCAGGGATTGTTTGGTGTCACTGGGGATGTGTGAGGTCACCGTTGATTGTTTGGTGTCACCGCAGATGAGCGAGGTCACCGTTGATTGGTGTCATCGTGGAAATGTCCTTTAACCCCAATTGTGAGTTACATTTTTTTTTAAACTAAATAAAAACAAAAAAACTCAAATTCTCACCTTTAATCAGATCAGTCCACTGTAGTAGTACTTCTTTACCACAAGACATACTCAAGCATCACTAAACTCGGAAAACTAGGGAAAGACTATTAGGGGAATTCAATATCAGTGTTAATATAGCATTAACACCAGAATTGTGGTGTTAATGCAGCCTAAGAAATGTCTGCACCAAATTCTAAAACATGTCGCGCCATTTTCCTGGACCTCTACAGACTCACGTGCCAAATTCAAGCAGTTCTTGCATTATATTTTACTTTGGCGCTATGCTTGCAATGTATTCAATAAACTCAGACAGTTCGGTAATAAGAAAAGTAATGCAAAGTAAGACCAAGTGTTTTTTGGCTTAACTAGTCTGTCACATGTTCATATTATATATGCCTGTTGCAGTGTGCAACATTCCTTGGACCTGAGGATCCAAATGAAATCCGTCTTAGACCCATATGCAATACATCTATGTACTTTATAATTGTGCATATATTTGTGCAACATTTGTGATCGCTATGCAGCTTTAGACATGAATTTGGTACAAATAATGACATTGGGGGGAATTCATAAAAACTGGAACAGACAAAATCTGGAGCAGTTTTCCATGCCAACCAATCAGCTTCCCTATTAAGTTTGGTCAGTTTAGCTTTGAAAATGAAAGGTAGATTTTTATAGCCCTGGGCATGTTTCTTAATGATACTCTTTCTGAATTCCCCTGAATGAGTGCATAGAATCATGGCACCAGCCTTTAAGAAAGGCACCCTGCACTCACAGTATATTGATGCAGAGAGCAGCATTGATGTCATCACATCAGCACCTCTCGTCATCATCCAGGACCATCGCTGACCAAATGAAGATTGAAATAGGTTAGGTAAAGTAACTGGTTCACTAAAGCCCATAGTTTTGGCTTGAGTTAAAAACATTTTTTTTAAATCATCAAACAAAAATCAGAATCATATGTACACATCTGTTTTCAGAGTATACATAACTTTTACATTTTATGTGTATTAGTCATTTACTATGATGAGAAAGAAAAAAAAAGAAGAAGCTTGTGGCAACCAGTAAGATGTATATAAAATGTGGCATGATTCACTGGCCCCAGAGCTTTGCAAACCTCAAGAAACCTCTTCAGCATGAAGGTGAAGGTGATGATAGGAAAAAATGTACACAAATTAACATTTGGTATCGGAGGGGAATAATCAGCTTTGTCACATGAGCACAGACATTATGAATATTTTACAGAGCAAAGCGACTGTGGGATGCTAACAAAGAATACATAAATGTTTCATAGACAGCAAGCTATTTACTTGGTATGCAAAAATATATCAACTGTATTAAGAGGAACCTTGGAAACTAGAAATCTGCAGCTAAATGTGAACACTCAGGAAAAAAGATCCTGTCAATGGATACGATACAATAGATATCAGACAGTTCCGCATTTATTCACAAACTATCAGTCTAGTATAACAAGGCAAAGAACAAAGTGCAAAGTGAGTGACCCAATCAAGTTGTTGCAACCTTAGAGCACATCCGTATATGTGCCTCAATCCAAAGTGTTTAGCTTTCTTTCAGATAGGAACCTCAGCAATACAGTCCTTGAGAATTTGTATAACAGCTCATACAGATCAAGCATTCTTGTGAATACTACACTAGGGTTCAACCCTTCCCAATGATGTTTCCCATGAAGGGTTTGTAAGAGGGAAATCCTCTTTCATGGTTTGGTGATCACCATACTGTACTTTTCAAATCTTCATAATGGATACGAAGGAGAAGGAGTTAAGCCTTTGTGCAACCAATCTTGATACTAAGGAGTGTTACTACAAATATGAATGTATTGTTTTATTCTATGTGTTTGATTTTAATGATGATTCAAGCTACTTTTAACCTATCGTTAAATCATGAGTAAATAAAAAAAGTTTTATAAATATGATTTAAACTAATCTATTTAATTTCTAAATTCTCAATATTGACACCTATAAAGTCCTACCTCTTTGGGTCAATGTAGGTTTCTCTGACAGTTATCTTTAGGATGTGGTGAGAATAAAAGATATTCTGGGATTGCAAGAGGTGAGGTGGGGATAGGGATGTTACATCATCACTCCTCCTCCAATCACAGAATGTCTTGTAGTCTTTAAAACAAATGGACGATAGTGAGGAAGGGTGGGTGATGTGACTGGATCGCTGTGTGCTGCAAGGTGATATAGTTAAACTTTGCAGCCATCCTCTGCACATAACATACCACATTTTAACCCCTTCATGACTGAGGCCTTTTTTTCATTTTTTGTACCCATGTTATATTCCACATTTTAGGCCTGAAAATTACTTAAAAGCCCCCAACATTATATATTTTCTGAATGCCAAGATTCGGGACGCAGAAGCGATCTGGCGACAGGTAAGTCGCCAGGATCGCTTCTGTTGTAAAGCCGACAGTCGGCTCTACAAGTTTAAACAGAGTCCCGGCGGCAAAAGTCACCGGGAGTCTGTTTAAACAGCCCCGATGCTGGCGACGTACACTGTACGTCGTCAGTCACGAAGGGGTTAAAGAGAATGTACATACCCAGTGCAATGTGTAAATTATCATTTTGCCCAGAGTGTGGCTTTAAGAAAATTGTACATTGTGAGGCACAAAGGCAAACATACATTTAGGCTTTACACACTTTAAAGGAGAGGTTAACTCAATATTAATAATTCAGTTCAGAGTGGATGTTGGGAGACATGAATTCAAATACCTGTTAGAAACCCCAGTGGGATCTAAATCATTTGTCCTGCTATTACAAATCTGATAATGGAAGTAGGACACTGTAACTGATATAAAACAATAAAGTGAACCCACTCATGACAGGCCATGGTGCAAAGCTGGGATCATATGATCTCCCTGACATCATCTGTTTATTCTATCTGTGGATATTCCCAATGTCATAGCATCTATACTGCAAGCCTACTGAATGTACCTGGAAGATGTATAGATGACTATGTACTGTGAACCTGGGAGTGACTCTATAAACATTATTATACGCTTGGAATGCTAAGCACTGAAAGATGTTAGCAAAAAGAAAATGGAAAACAAGCTGTGCCATTCATTACTCCTTTTTATTCTTCTGTCAACTTTATTCAAAATCAATGTGAGCTTAGAAAACTGAAATTATTCATAGTACACGAGTTCCTTTCCAAAAAAAAGAAGAGCATAATATATGTGCTTCACAAACAAAAAGTAGGATTTTACAGACACTTCAGTCATTCTCAACAAGACTCGGAAGCTTTAAATCGACCCTCTTACAGCATGCTTGCATGGGATAAACGCAAACAAGAAGTTTGTGATGTTAAACTGAACACAATGCATGCAACACACAAATCCAGCGAGCAGAAAATGCTTCAATCTAATGGTAACAGTGCCAGTTATGAAATGCATCTTTGAGAGCTTTCTTCTTTAGCACGAAAACTCTTGAAATCATCAGATGTAATGCATACCGGCTTCCAGAGAACAGCACATTATCAAGATTTGTTCTGCAACACATCCACTAAAGTGCTACTTGATGAACTTTCGGAAAATAGAAGGCCTTGAACACACAGCTACCTTTCCGCCTAGAACATTTATAGCATTCATTGTTTGCACAGTTGGCGAGTTAATAATTGTTTGGGTAAAGGAATAAAGAAAAATGCTTCACTGCAGCAGAGGAATTCTTCACAGGCCTCTCACCTGACGGGTAACATGGCATCAACCCACCAGGCCAGGTCGCCTCAGTCTACCGGCAGACCTGAGTAATCAATAATCCAGATACAATTCTAAGAAGAAGAAAAAAGGTTCATCTTATGGTTTGGGGATGTATCAGCAGCAGCTCTGAAGATAAGAGATCTTACTGATATTAATGTTAAAAAGGAAAACAGCCTTAAGGAGCTGAAGTTTATTTTTACTTTAAGCGGCTACACTTTGCAGTACAATAAATGCATTATTTTGTACAAGGGAACATATTCTCCTTATTTGCTCTGAATGGTCAGGGACAAGTGCCAACGATTGTGATGCAACACTGCCATTAACAGGTTAAGTTAGCATGAAAAACCTCCCAGTTTATTCAGTTAGTCTAAGAGCAATATAATAA